>NC_066579.1:11347000-11649600 GCF_024323335.1 Lathyrus oleraceus | reverse complement strand
CCATTACTCAAGTACTTATGACAGACAATTGGGGAGAGTATTTCCACCATTCCCTTAATACCATCCTCTAAAACCATGACATTGTGCATGAAACTTCATGTCTAAACTCCCTTTAGAAAAATGGAACTGCAAAAATAAAAAGAATATACACGTCATGAAAGTCACTAGATCTCTCATACTATCAACTAATTTGTCAAACCTTTAAGATGTTTCAAAATTCTTAATTTTCGAACCCCTCACCATATCTTATTATCCATATACCGAAACACCAAACTTATCAAAAACCTTTCACCTAAAATATTTGGATGTAAAACCTTTGTTCAAAACCACAAACCAAATTTAAGAAAATTCGACCCAAAAGCCTTAAAATGCATATTCCTAAGGTTTTCACCATTCAAGAATAGGTACAAATGTTATTTTTCTTCAAATAGAAAGCTCTATCATACCATGGACGTGTCATTATTTGATAGCCAACATTTTTATTCCAAAGAGGGCATCCAGGGGGAGAGATTGACTAGTGAATACAAACTTTTGGAGACACCAATCCTTTAGGCTCTAGAACCTTAAACACAGTCAAGTATTGACACACCATTATCACCTTTATTTAATCATGAACTCACACCGGAAAATGTAATATCTAGTCTTGAACCCACACCAAAAGATGTAACAAACCATAAAGAGTTGCAAGTCTACATAAGAAAGAAGAAAAATTAGAAAAATCAAGAGGGGCAAAAACTTGCACACTTCTAAGGCAAAGCCAAGATTTTAACCTAAATTCAAAATCCAAATATTCTCACATAGGTAACACATTAACTCTTAATGCTTCTCCAAATGTAATACATGATGTTTTGTTTATTAATGATATGGACAAGCCTATTTGTGCGAGGAAATGGGTGAGGGCATGCACCAAACACCCAAATAGAAATCATGTGTTTTTTGAGAAATTTTTTCATGAATACAAGACATTTGTCACTGACCTGGACAATGCCAATGTCCCTAAAAAAATTCATGAAGCAGTCCAAACACCTGAGTGTAAGGTTGTTATACATGAAGAAATTGAAGTCTTTAAGAAGAAAGAGACGTGGTAGCTCTTCAAATTTCCATAGAGAAAGAAGTTGGTTGAGTGCAAGTAGATGTTTTCAATCAAATGCAATACTGATGAAAGTGTTAACAAATACAAGGCTCGATTGGTAGCAAATGGGTTTACCCAATTATACAGGGTGGACTACGAGGAACATTTTCACCTGTGGCAAAATCGAACCCAGTTCAAGTTCTTCTTTAATTGCAAGTAAACTTAGATTGGTCTTTACACCAACTAGAAATCAAGAATGCCTTTTTGAACCGTGAGCTTGAAGAAGATGTCAGTTTAGTTGCATGTCCCTAATACATTCAGGGGGAGCACCCCAATACAGTTATTTTGTTGCTTGTCTTATCGCTTTCATTTTGATTTACTTTTGATTATTTTAGTCACCTTCATGATTGTACCTCTCAGGATCAAGTTTTGATGTGATTCGTTTTTAGCATACATAAACCATTGGTTAAGTTTGAACTTGATCATGATACTTTTAATCAATTGCACGAGTCAGTGGAATAAGAGCCATATATGTTATTGATTCAAGTTAGGTGGAAAGAAAAATCTTAAAGTCTTTTGAAATTTTTGAAAAATTGGGATTTTGGGTGTTTGATTAGAATTAAGCACAAATCCTGATTCGAATCATTTTGGACAGAGGCAAACCATAAATTTTCGAAAAATTTGATTTGAATCAAATTTTACATATGATTCGAATCATCAAGCTCTGGGTCACCTCCTACAATTGATTCAAATTAAACTTTACACCTGATTCGAATCATACAATTTTTCCACACTTTTTTAGTTGGCTCAGCTTGATTGATTCAAATCAAAATTAACACATGATTCGAATCACATGGTCTTTTATTCGAATCACACTTTCCTCTTGATTCAAATCAACTAAAAAATGTGTTAAAACTCTATTTTTCTTTTATTCCATTTCACTTGTTCATTTGATTCAAATCTTGAAATGATCTTGATTCAAATCTAACTAGTTTTTTTAATCATATTTTGTGCTTAATATCAAGCACACATAAAACCTTTTTTTCATCATCTCTTAGGTGACAAATTAACAAATTCATGTGCATTTTTGTGTGACTCTATGAGAAAAATCAATAACCTTTGTTTTTGAAAGTTCAAGTTCTTGAAACGAAAATTTTGCATTTTCAACTTCAATTTGATTCAGATTTTGATAACGGGAGATTTGTAATTGATTGAAGGAGGCACGCTATTGAAATTAACCGTTCTTGAAGGTTTGGTTGAGAATTTCAAGATTTGCAAGATTGGGGTGATTGCCAATGGTGCTGACGAATTCCATTGAAAAGAAGCAGGTTCTTCTCTCCATATTGCCTTAGTAATGACTGTGTGGAAGGCTACAGATAAGGCATATTTCTTCTCAAATCTTCAGACAATTCACCGCTCAAGGAATCGGTAGGATCAAGGGGTTGATTGCTACATATTAAGGCTTGGAGCATATTTGTGATATTTGAAGATTAAAGAAGCGTTAATCAAGTAAAGATTACGCAGAAGAGTTTGGAATTATGCTGTATACAAGTCAAGATCCAAATAAGAGATTTTATTATTCTCAGTATTATTGTGGATTGGTGATTGTATGAAATCTTGCAAATATTTGTCAAATAAAAAGGAACAATGCAGGTTTCAATGGGAAACCATTGAAGAGTGCACGTAAGCAAAGCGAGGACGAATGTCGAAGCACTATAAATCTCAATGTCATATCTCTCTCTCCCCTCTCTCTCTCTCTCTCTCTCTCTCTCTCTCTCACACACACACACACACACACACACACACACACACTTGCATTTATTTTTTGTAGTATTTGCATACTTAGGTATTTCATTCTAGCGTAGTTTATCGTTTATTCAATTGGTAGCGGTTTATTACGTAAGCGTATGTTTTGTTAGAATTGAATACCTTCTCGAGTTGAATTGGTGATTAAATTCTGAGAAACAATTGAGGTTAGAATTAACTATATTGAATCGTTGTATAAACACACCTTGTGGATTATACAACCGAATCAATTGAACACCTTGTGTATCATCATCATATTCATCTTTGGTGTTTGGGAATCGATTTAGTGTTAACGTGATCAAATTTCGAAAAGTATAATTTTCATATTTTCGCATCAAACCTTCCGCGTGCATATTTTGACAACTCTCGATAAAATTTTAAAATCGGTTATTTTTTAACAAGGGTTTATTCACCCCCTATAGACCATTTTTCTCACCCAACAGTCTATATGAGAATTACTCCTGGCCTAGACTCACTAGAAAATTCAAGAAAGGTATGTAAGCTTAAGAAGTCACTTTATGGTCTTAAACAAACCCCTCAGACTTAGTTTGAAAGACCTACACGGTAGAGCTATCAAAATGAATTTCTCAATCCTAAACGGGCCGACCCTGGTGGGTCTTGGGTTTTTTAGGGTTGAGCCAAAAAAGCCTTGTTGTAATATAAGCTCAAAATTACTCCTTCAATTCGGTCTTAGATGGGCTTCGGGCCACCCGATCCTAAACAAACTTTTTTATAATAAAAAATTAAAATAAAAACCCCGTAATATTTATTGTAAATGAAATTAAAAATTATATTATTTTAAATATAATATATTTTTAAGTACTATATTATCTTTTATAAATACTATAATATGTTTTTAAATACAACACATGTCTAAATTGTATAAAATAATACTCGAATATTTAACATAAAAGAAACTAATAGAATACAAGAAAAAAGTGTTGAATATATTAGTGTAAAAAAATTTAAAAGAGAAAGATTGAATAGAATATAGATAAAATTTAGTGAGGTGAGAAAAATCAATGTGTTATTTTGGAGTAAGACAATATAAGTATTGATATATATATATATATATATATATATATATATATATATATATATATATATATATATATATATATATATATATATATATATTTTAATTTATAGTTATGTGGGCCTAACTGTAACACCCTAAATTTTCACCGTATAAATTTAAACATTTATCAGAGTAAATTAATTCAACATGCAATTTAGGATGCTACACTACAACATACAATCAACTTGCTCAATCGAAAAGACATGTAACACTTGACAGGTATAAAAGTAGTAGTAATGACCACATGTCTGAATGTTAACTTTTATTAAATAGCAGCGGAACAACAATAAAAAACAGTTAACTCAACATATTCAACGTCAACATAACATGTCATATAAGAAATATTAAAACATAAAGAAAGACACAACATTCCAATCCTCTAGTGTTACATATCAGAGTAAACACCGACACTAAGAATAAATGGAAGACTTCATCTTCCACTCACATCTGATCTGCTACTGCGGATTATATGCATGTTATTCACGTGAAGGAAACATTCAAACATAAGGGGTGAGATATCATAATTATATAAAGGAAAGCATTATAATAAGTAAGCATCAAATTATCACATGCACATCACCCATTCCACAACACAGTTCCATATAATCCACACAACAACTATTCACACATAATAGCAACATAATAACCATCCAACACCATAACAAATGCAACCAATGTATAATGCAATGAGACTCAACAACTGAACTCAATGCATGTGGTACCAATACGTGAACACTCAGGTTCACAACTTCGATCCTCGCCTTCTAGGATCAAAGTCACCAATTAGTTACCATCACCATCGATAATGTCTCACTGATTCCATCACCTTCGAAACCAGCTACCGACCCAATCCACACAATGGGATTTGAGGCTCACCAACAACTGACCATTTATCCAACAACATGAATGCATACAACATACAATACATGCAACAACAACATCATGCACAAAGACCCACCTCCATAGTCAACGTATACCACCAATACTGGCCATCATGCATAAAAAAACATATTATATAGCTCAACGACATCAACATACAACATAATAAGCAACAACAATGCATTTAAGGTTATGCAACACCATCCTATAAACAGTACAATGCATATCAACACCATCACTCAGAAAAATATTCAATTTTAAGTACTGAAACCAACATTAAATAACAGTACACACTTTCAGCTTTCCGATGCTTCGAACGACACTCAAATCGGACACTCGGAACAAAAGTTATGAATTTTTAAGTTTTTAGGAAATTGCTCCCAATGTAACCGGTTACCCCAAAACCAGTAACCGTTTACACTACATCCAGTAGTGCAACCTACTACCAACACACACAATAACCGGTTACCCAAAAACTGATAACTGGTTACACCCTTTGATTCCAGCCACTGCGTGACCTCTGTTACATAGGGTAATTGATTACCCAAAAACATGTAACCGGTTACACCCCTCAAAATTTACCCATAAATGTATTTTTAAGCAGTGTAACCAGTTACTCCAATTCTCGTAACCGATTACACTGTTCCATAAGCACTTTTCTGCAACTTTTTCAAAACGAAAATCATCTAAAATTCATCCCCAAAACCTCATTTTTCTCCCAAATCGTTTATACCATATTTTAACACACTTTTTCAAAATTCTATTATTTACACCGAAAACAGTCATAACTTGGTTCCGACTCTGACCCGAAACAACATCAATTCGCACAACATTGACATCAAAAAATCCAATCAAATTTCATTATTCTAACAACAATAATTCATCATTCACACAATTCAACAATTAACAAATATCACCATGATCATGAACACAAAGAAGAAAAACACAACCTACATGGCATAATCTACCCACCATCATCATGTTAACCCTTTGATAATCAGAATCCCACCCTTACCTTAGTGTTCCTAGCAATAAATTCTTTAATCTTCAACAATGGTGAATCTCCCCTTGAGCCCTAACCTCTTCTTCTCCCTTTCTTTGTTTCTTCTCTCTTCTCCCAAACGATACGTGCTACGTGTTTCTATCCCAAATCCCCTTTTCTAGTTTTCTTATATTTCTTATTATTTTATTAACTTATTATATTATCACTAATTTTTTTAATAATAATAATAATAATAATAATTCTAATTAAATTAATTAAATTAATATTCATCTAATAATAACTAATTAATTAAATAATAACTAATATAACTAATTAGTTTCACTCACCACACCATCATTCTACAGTTTTGTTCACACACTCCCCAACACCTTAATTTCTAAGGCAACTATCCCAAACTAAGGGTACACAACACATCAAAACACAAATCAACACTACACAACCACAACTATAACATAACTAAATTACGAAAAATAATTTAAATAAAAATTGGAGTGTTACAACTCTCTCCCACTTAGAACATTTTCGTCCTGCAGCGCCTCCCCACACTAGATTCACGAGAGCAATCTCTTTTCCTCTCAACTATTTCAATTCTCGATCATTAATCCTTATAGGCAGAGCTTCAACTGTAAGCTTATCCGTCACCTGAATATCATCCATCAGAATCACATGCGACGGATCCGGAACATACTTTCGAAGTTGTGAAACATGGAACACATCATGTAGATTTGACAAATTTGGTGGCAACACCACTCTATAAGCAACAAATCCAACTCCCCTGAATATCTGATATGGACCAATAAATTAAGTAGTAATCTTTCTCGACTTCAAAGCACATCCTACGTCGGTCATCGGAGTGACTCTCAAGAATACATGGTCTCCCTTTTGAAACTCAAGATCTTTTCTTCTCTTATCATGGTAGCTTTTCTACATACTCTACGAAGCTTTCATCTTCTCTCGAATCCGCTTCACCTTTTCAGTAGTTTGTTGGACAATCTCAGGTCCAAGCACTACACTTTCACCAAATTCATGCCAACACAAAGGTGTCATGCACCTTCGACCATACAAGGCTTCAAAAGGTGTCATTCCAACTAGAATGAAACCTATTTTTATATGTGAAGTCGATCAATGTAAAATGACCATCCCAAGCACCTCCTTGCTCGAGAACACAAGCTCTCAACAAGTCCTCTAATGACTGAATGGTCCTCTCTGTCTGACCATCGGTTTGTGGATGATAAGCTGAACTCAACCTCAGCTTCGAACCCAAAGCTTCCTGCAAACTCTCTCAGAATCTGGAAGTGAACCTCAAATCTCTATCCGACACAATACTCAAAGGAACTCCATGCAACTTCACAATCACACGGATATATATCTCTACCAATTTCTACATAGAAAACTGATGTTAATCAGAATAAAATGGGACGACTTCGTCAGTCTTTCAACAATTACCCAAATGGCATCATTCCCTCTCTGAGTATTCGGCAACCCCATCACAAAATCCATAGAAATGCTATCCCATTTCCATTCTGCAATGTCCAACGGTTGCATCAATCATGCAGGTTTCTGATGTTCAACCTTTGACTTCTGACAAGTCAAACAACCATAAACAAACTGAGCCACACCTCGCTTCATTCCACACCACCAAAAGATCTTCTTCAGATCCTGATACATCTTAGTAGCTCCTGGATGAATACTCGAGCTACTTCGATGACATTCTTCCAAAATTATCTTTTTCAACTCAACTTTGTCAGAAATACAAATTCTACCTCTGAACCTCAACACACCTTGCTCATCCACTTTGAAATCATTACTTTCAGTTTGATTGCTTCCAACCATCAAGTCTACCAACTTCACATCCAACTTCTGAATCTCTTTAATGTTATTAATAAAATCATTGTTGATCTTCAACATACCCAATATCACACTCTACGGTGTCAACTCACAGACCAAACTCATGTCTCTGAACTGTTCAATAATTTCCAACTCTCTAACCATCATAGTAGACATATGCAAAGACTTCCGACTTAAAGCATCAGCCACAACATTCGCCTTACCTGGATGATAATTCCAGCTAAAGTCATAATCCTTTAAGAATTCCAACCATCTGCATTGTCTCATATTCAACTCCTTCTGATCAAACAAATATTTCAAACTCTTATAATCACTAAACACTTCAAATCTGGAGCCATAGAGATAATGGCTCAAAATTTTCAACACGAACACCACCGCAGCCAACTCCTAATCATGAGTAGGATAGTTTCTCTCATGAATCCTCAATTATCACGAATCACAAGCCACACCATTTTCATCTTGCATTAACACACCACCTAAACCCATCAACGATGCTCCACAATACACTATAAACGGTTCATTTGGTTAATGTAAAATCAAAACTGGAGCGGTAGTCAACCTTTTCTTCAGTTCTACGAAACTTTTCTCACAACAAACGGGTTACCTTTGCAGGTCAACTGAGTTAACAGAAGTGCCGACTTGGGAAATCCTTCAATAAACCAACGGTGATAACCAGTCAAGCCCAAAAAGCTTCTAATCTCTGTCACTGACTTTAGAGCCTCCCATTGTAGAACTCCATCTACCTTGGATGGACCCACCATAATACCACCACCTGAAATAACATGACCAAGAAATCTAACCTCTTTCAACCAGAATTCGAACTTTGACAACTTAGCATAAAGCTTCTTCTCCTTCAACACTTACAATATAACTCGCAAATGCTCATCATGTCCTTCTTCTGATTTAGAATAAATCAGAATGTCATCAATAAATACCATAACAAAACGATCCAAGTAAGTATGAAAGATACGACTCATGTACTCCATAAATACTCTGGGTGCATTATAAACACCGAACGACATCACCAAATACTCATAGTGTCCATATCGAGTTCTAAACACCGTCTTATATACATCTTCATCTTTCACTCTGATCTGGTGGTAACCTGACCTTAAATCAATTTTGCTAAACACACGTGTACCCACCAATTGATCCATCAAGTCATATATTCGCAGAAGTGGATACTTGTTCTTAATCGTCACTTTATTCAACTATCGGTAATCCACACACAACCTCATGTTACCTTCTTTCTGCTTTACCAACAACACCGGAGCTCCCCAAGGAGACACATCTGGTCTCACAAATCTATTCTCTAGCGGATGTTATAGTTGTTTCTTCAACTATGATAACTCTGATGCAGACATCCTGTATGGTGCCATAGACACAGATATGGTACTAGGGACAAGATCAATAGAAAACTCCATCTCTCTCTCTGGCGGTACATCTGAAATTTCATCTGGAAACACCTATGGAAAATCCCGCACTACCTGCAACTCATCAATCACCGTCTGACTCTTAGCATATAACGCCGCGAACAACACATAGATCTGAGTCTCTTCTTCCAAAAGCTCCTTCAACTCTCTAGTAGACAAGAAACCAACTTCTTCCTCCTCACCAGGAATAAGAAGTCACACCGATTTATTATATCAATTGATATAAACATGATTGTGTAGAAGCATGCTTCAATCCAAAGAATTTTGATGAAGACAACATGTATCAATGCAAAAAGATAAGAGCTTCAAGAGAATTCAAAGTATCAAGTTAATCAAGCCACATATACATAGCAACATTTGGTTCAAGCTTCATTATCAAGCCAACACTTTTGCAAATTTGTTGAATCACTTCTAAGGTATATCTAATTCACTCTTAAATTAGTATACAAGTGTTCAACAATCATGTTTTGCATTTCCATATTTAACCTGACCATTTTTTAACATGTTGAAATGAAAAACACATTTTACTTAAAATATTTTTCTGTGTTTCAACAGTGTTAACCGGTTAACCAAATGCGTTAACCGGTTAACGGCCATGTATTTGAAATTCTGAAGTTAACGTTAGATGCGTTAACCAGTTAACCCATTTGGTTAACCGGTTAACAATGTTCGTTTCAGCATTTCTTGGCCTCTTTTCATGAAAAATGTTTTCAAATACTTATACCTTTTCACTAATTTTTATGAAGAAAATTATACCTCTTTGAAAAGGTGTTTTGATCAATATAAATTCTGGATTTTTTTAATGAAAAAATACCTCCAAGAACTTTCATAAAAACTCAAGATAATCACTCTTTCATATTTGTCAATTTCTCATAAAAGTGTTCATAACCAATTTTTGAGAAGAAACTTTTTAACATTCTTGTTTCATCTCATTCCATCTCTTGTTGAACACTTATATATTATCCTTTGAGTGAATTATTTATCCAAGGAGAAGATCAATCAAGAGAAGATTGATAGTACTACACTTTATTCAAATCATCAAAGAAGATTTATTTTTGTTTGACTTGTGATCCAGGATTGTTGGACACAAGGGTTGGTGTTGAAGAGGATTGTTCTTCATACACTTGATTACCTATAGGTTAGATAGTAAGCATCACCATTGGTGTGAGTAGGCTGTACAATAATTCTAACTATAGTGAAATCTCTTTCGAGTCGAAAGGGGAGTGGAGTACCTTCGGAGTGTGAAGGGAACCACTATAATTTCCGGTGTCCTTTTACTTTCCGCAATTTATTTTTCAACACTTAAACAAAAAATAACCAAGAACCGGAAACAAGATCGAAGAAATTTTTTTACCACCTAATTCACCCCCTCCCCTCTTAGGCGCATTTACAACTTACATTTGGTATCAGAGCAAGTTATAGGTAACTTGTTCCTAGAGATCCAGCATGGCTTCCGCAAGCATAAACCCGATTTTCAAAGATGGTGGAAGTAGCAACAAGCCCCCACTCTTCTCCGGAGAATATTTCAATTTTTGGAAAATCAGAATGAAGGCACATCTTGAGGCCCAAGGAGAAGGTATATGGGAAGCAGTTGAAGAAGGTCCGCACAAACCGATGAATGTGGTGAATCGAGTTGGTGCCGCAAAGTTGAAAAACATCTATGACGAAGATGATAGGAAAAAGATTCTGAATGAGAAGAAGGCAATCAACATACTCCAAAGCGCTCTTAGTATGGACGAGTTCTTCCGTATATCTCAATGTAAATCGGCAAAGGAGATTTGGGACACCTTGGTAGAAACACATGAAGGAACCGCCGAAGTGAAGAGATCGAGGCTAAACACTCTAAGTCAAGAATATGAGATGTTCCGCATGCAGCCCGATGAATCTATAGTTGCCTTACAAAAGAGATTCATCCATCTAACAAATCACTTGATTGCTCTCGGTAAAACCTTCACCAATGATGATCTCAACCTGAAAGTCCTAAGATCTTTGACAAGAGAATGGCAACCGAAGGTGACCTCTATTTCGGAAAGGAAGAGTCTCTCAACGATGACATCCGCGTCTCTATTTGGCAAACTTCAAGAACACGAATTGGAACTTGGAAGGCTCGAGAAGCACGAAAGTCAAGATAAGAAGTCCAAGGGAATTGCCTTGAAGGTTGATTCAAAAAATGACAAAGATGATGAGACGTCCGAAGATGAGAACTTTATGCTTCTTGTGAAGAACCTTGGTAAGTTTTTAAATAAAAATAAAAATTTCTCTTATCCTAAAAAGAATAAATATTTCAGGAAAAAGGAAACATCCACATCAATGCAAGACGTCACTTGTTATGAATGTGGAAAGCAAGGTCACATAAAGCCAGATTGCCCGAAACATGCAAAGAAAGGAGGATTCAAAGGCAAGAAGGAATTCAAGAACAAAAAGGCTTATGTTGCTTGGGACGATAATGAGATAAGTTCATCTTCGGAATCGGAAAGCGATGAATGTGCGAACATGGCTCTTATGGCTTCACATCACTCCGATGAAGAAATCGATGAGGTTAGTAGCAACTTTTCAGTTTATGACAATGACGCACAAGATGTTATAGATGAACTTTTAAAAGAATGCAAGACATTGTATAAAAGTATTTCATCCCAAAAGAAATGAATTTCATCTTTAGAAGAAAGTAATATTGCTTTGGAAAAATATATTGAAAGTGAAAAACAAAAGTTGATGGATGAAAAACAAAGTCTTGTATGTAAGAACTGTGAGTCTTTATCTTTCCAAATTGTTCAACTTAAAAGAGTTTTAGAAAGATATGAAAAATGTCAAATTGGCTTGGAGGAAATTCTTAAGCACCAAAGGTATCCTAATGATAAAAGTGGATTAGGATATTCTAAGTTTTCCAAACCAAGCACAAATGAGACCATTTTTGTTAAAGCAAGTGAACAAGTTGTTAAAGAGAAAGTAAACAATTCTAAAAGTGTGCATCAAAGTCATAAAAAGAAAATGATTGCTAAGAAGAAGAATTATGTTCTTAGATATAGAAGTCACTTTCAACCTACTTGTTTTTATTGTGGAATCAAAGGTCACACACCTAATGCTTGTTATGTGCGAAACATTGGCATTGCAAAAGGGCATTATGTGTGGGTTAAAAAGGGTACTAACTACCAAGGACCCAAAGCAATTTGGGTACCTAACAAAACTTGATTTTGTTTTGTAGGTATGCTTGAAGACAACTTCGAATCAATGGTATCTTGATAGCGGTTGTTCAAAGCATATGACGGGCGATGTCAACAAATTTTCACATCTATCTTTAAAGGCCAAAGGATATGTTACATACGGTGATGACAATAAAGGAAATATCCTTGGAGTAGGAACCATTGGAGCACATCCTTTTACCATCATCGAAGATGTCCTTTATGTTGAAGGCCTAAAGCACAACCTACTTAGCATAAGTCAATTGTGTGACAAAGGGTTCCGAATCAACTTCACAAAGGATGAATGTTTAATAGAACATGAAGTCACCCATGACATTTTGCTAAAAGGTAAAAGGTTTAATAATATTTTTATGACTTCATTTGATGACTCTTCCTTGAAGGTAAAATGCTTAATGACGAACAACAACGAGGCTTGCTATGGCATAAAAGATTCGCTCACATTCACATGGAGCACATGAATAAGTTGATAAAGCATGATCTAGATGTTGGTCTTCCAAAGATTAAGTTCATCAAGGATAAGCTATGTGACGCATGTCAAAAGGGAAAGCAAACCAAGACAACTTTCAAATCCAAGAATGTTGTATCTACGTCTAGGCCACTTCAACTCTTGCACATGGATCTCTTCGGTCCATCAAGAACGAAAAGCTTCGGAGGTAATGTTTAAGCTTTAGTTATTGTTGATGATTTCTCTAGATATACGTGGACATTGTTTCTAGTGCAGAAAAGTGATGCTTTCAAGGCTTTCAAGAAGTATGCCAAACAAATTCAAAATGAGAAGTCCCTCACAATAACCTCCATAAGAAGTGACCACGGTGGAGAATTCCAAAACACATTCTTTGAAGAATTTTGCGAAGAGCACGGAATTTCCCACAACTTCTCCGCACCACGAACACCACAACAAACCGGTGTCGTAGAAAGAAAGAATAGATCTTTGGCGGAGCTCGCAAGAACAATTCTCAGTGACTCCAACCTTCCTAAATATTTTTGGACAGACGCAGTTAGCACATCATGTTTTATAAGCAACCGTGTCAACATTCGGCTGATTCTCAAAAAGACTCTGTATGAGCTATTCAAAGGAAGGAAGCCCAATATATCTTTCTTTCACATTTTTAGGTGCAAATGTTTTGTCCTCAACAATGATAAGGACAGCCTTGGTAAGTTCGATGAGAAATCTGACGAAGGTATCTTCCTTGACTACTCCCTATCTAGTAAGGCATTTAGAATTTTCAATAAAAGAAATTTTTCTATTGAAGAATCAATGCATGTATCTTTTGATGAAACTAACCCCTCGAAAGAGGATAACATTATTGTTGTTGTTGATGATGATGATGATATAATAGATATGTCACAACAATAAAAGGAAGTTCCAAATGATCAACCAATACCACAAGGAGATGAATCACCGATCATTGAAGAACATCATGATCTACCGAAAGAATGGAGATCTCATAGAGATCACCCGATCGATAAAGTTATTGGTGATATTAGCCAAGGCGTTGCAACACGATTAAATCTCAAGGATGCTTGTCTCAACATGGCTTTTGTATCTCAAATAGAACCAACCAAAGTCGATGAAGCCTTAGGCGACGATCAATGGATAGTAGCAATGCAAGAAGAACTCAACCAATTCGAAAGGAATCAAGTTTGGAGTCTTGTACCAAGACCGGACAACAAGCACATCATAGGAACAAGATGGGTGTTCAAGAACAAACTTGATGAGAATGGGATCATAGTTCGTAACAAAGCAAGATTGGTCGCACAAGGATACAACCAAAAGGAAGGAATTGATTTTGATGAGACGTTCGCTTCGGTAGCAAGGTTAGAAGCAATTCGATTATCACTTGCTTATGCTTGTTCTATGAATTTTTAATTGTTTCAGATGGATGTCAAAAGCGCTTTCCTGAATGGCTACATCAATGAAGAAGTCTACGTCAAACAACCTCCGGGTTTTGAAGACTTCAAGAATCCTTCACATGTTTACAAGTTGAAGAAAGCACTATATGGCTTAAAGCAAGCACCAAGAGCATGGTATGACCGCCTCAACAACTTTCTATGTGAAAAGGGATTTGTAAAAGGAAAGGTTGACAAGACTTTGTTCATAAAGAAGATCAAGGGTAACACCTTATTGGTTCAAGTCTATGACGACGACATCATCTTCGGTTCAACGAACAAAGATCTTTGCGAAGAGTTTTCACTTATGATGCAAGTAGAATTCGAGATGTCCATGATGGGAAAATTGAACTATTTTCTTGGACTACAAATCAAGCAAACAAAGGATGGCATCTTCATCAACCAATCCAAGTATTGCAAGGAATTGTTGAAAAGATTCGATATGGATAGTTGCAAAGTGATGTCCACTCCTATGGGATCCGGAACGTACGTTGATCAAGATGAATCCGGAGTTTCAATAGATATCACAAAATATCGAGGTATGATTGGTTCATTACTATATTTGATGGCAAACCGTCCTGACATTATGTTTAATGTATGTTTGTGTGCACGCTTTCAAGCAAATCCGAAGGAATCACATCTCACCGCCGTGAAGAGGATTATGAAGTATCTCAAAGGAACAACGAACGTCGGACTATGGTATCCAAAAGGTAGTATATGTTCCTTGATTGGTTATTCTGGCGCTGATTATGCAGGATGTAAGACTGATAGGAAAAGCACAAGTGGTACTTGTCACATTCTCGGGAATGCACTAGTGTCGTGGGCATGCAAGAAGCAAGCATGTGTCGCACTTAGCACGGCCGAAGCGGAGTACATTGCAGCAGGCAGTTGTTGTGCACAGATTTTATGGCTTAAGCAACAACTTCTTGATTTTGGTGTAGATCTCGGTTGCATTCCTCTTCGATGCGATAACACAAGTGCCATCAACATCACAAAGAACCCGATCATGCATTCAAGGACAAAGCACATAGATATCCGACATCATTTCCTTCGAGATCACGTGCTCAACGGAGATGTAGATGTTACGTTCGTGGATACACATAACCAACTTGCCGACATATTCACAAAACCATTGGCTAAAGAGCAATTTTTCAAGATTCGGCGAGAACTTGGTATTCTCAATGAAGGTGACATCTAACCTTTTCTTAAAATTGCTTGTTATGTGTTATAGTAGCTTAAAATATGCTTATTTTAACTTTTGTGTTATATAATGCTAGCACTCTTTTTTCGCCGTTTTTAGTTTTTCTTACTTTCGTATGTCCGAAAATTATCGATTTCAAAATATTTTTTGATCGAAAGTTGCGTATTGATAAGTGCTAATACTTTGTGAAATTTTTTTGTGAAAATCTTTTCCCATTTCTTCAAAACAAAGCTGCTGGATTTTTTAATTTTTTGAAAATTTTAGCCCGTTAACCGGTTAACGGAATCGGTTAACCGGTTAACGCTTCCCAGACAGCTTTTCTGCATTATGTTTTAAACTCTAAGTCCTAAGTTATGTGCGTGTTTGAATGCTTATACTATATTAATGATTACATAATGCTTGTATGCTTATATGCCTTTTTTCCATAAGCTTCTTCCTTTTTGCTAATGCCAAAGGGGGAGAAGACTTGTTTCTCTAATATTCTCTCTATGCAGAATGTTTGTGTTATGCTTCTCATTTAGGGGGAGTTCTTGAACTTAGGGGGAGAATCAAATTAGAGAAACTTCACTCTTAAGCATCTCTCTCAATGTTGGTTGTCATCATCAAAAAGGGGGAGATTGTAGAAGCATGCTTCATTCCAAAGAATTTTGATGAAGACAACATGTATCAATGCAAAAAGATAAGAGCTTCAAGAGAATTCAAAGTATCAAGTTAATCAAGCCACATATACATAGCAACATTTGGTTCAAGCTTCATTATCAAGCCAACACTTTTGCAAATTTGTTGAATCACTTCTAAGGTATATCTAATTCACTCTTAAATTAGTATACAAGTGTTCAACAATCATGTTTTGCATTTCCATATTTAACCTAACCATTTTTTAACATGTTGAAATGAAAAACACATTTTACTTAAAATATTTTTCTGTATTTCAACAGTGTTAACCGGTTAACCAAATGCGTTAACCGGTTAACGACCATGTATTTGAAATTCTGAAGTTAACGTTAGATGCGTTAACCGGTTAACCCATTTGGTTAACCGGTTAGCACTGTTCGTTTCAGCATTTCTTGGCCTCTTTTCATGAAAAATGTTTTCAAATACTTATACCTTTTCACTAATTTTTATGAAGAAAATTATACCTCTTTGAAAAGGTGTTTTGATCAATATAAATTCTGGATTTTTTTAATGAAAAAATACCTCTAAGAACTTTCATAAAAACTCAAGATAATCACTCTTTCATATTTGTCAATTTCTCATAAAAGTGTTCATAACCAATTTTTGAGAAGAAACTTTTTAACATTCTTGTTTCATCTCATTCCATCTCTTGTTGAACACTTATATATTATCCTTTGAGTGAATTATTTATCCAAGGAGAAGATCAATCAAGAGAAGATTGACAGTACTACACTTTATTCAAATCATCAAAGAAGATTTATTTTTGTTTGACTTGTGATCCAGGATTGTTGGACACAAGGGTTGGTGTTGAAGAGGATTGTTCTTCATACACTTGATTACCTATAGGTTAGATAGTAAGCATCACCAGTGGTGTGAGTAGGTTGTACAATAATTCTAACTATAGTGAAATCTCTTTCGAATCGAAAGGGGAGTGGAGTACCTTCGGAGTGTGAAGGGAACCACTATAATTTCCGGTGTCCTTTTACTTTCCGCAATTTATTTTTCAGCACTTAAACGAAAAATAACCAAGAACCGGAAACAAGATCGAAGAAATTTTTTTACCACCTAATTCACCCCCCTCTTAGGCGCATTTACAACTTACGGATTGCACTCCAACCAGTTAATCCCCAAGATACCATCAAGATTCTCCAATGGCAAGCAAATAAGATCAATGCTAAAGTCTTTATCAAAGATTAATAGAGGACAATTCAAACAAACTGGAGTACTAGTCACCAAACCTTTAGCAGGAGTTTCGATAACCATTTCTCCACTCATAAAAGATACAACAAGGCCTAGCCTTTTCACACAGTCAACAAAAATAAAATAATGAGTAGCCCTAGTATCAAAAATAGCAATCAAAGGCGTATTATTAATATAACATGTACCTCTGATCAACATGTCATCACTGGAAGTCTGAGTCCCCGTCAGAGCAAACACCTTTCCTCCAGTTGAAGCTTTCTTAGGTTTTGCGCAATGAGTGTTGATATGTCCTGGTTCAGCACAGTTGCAGCAAATCACCACATTTTATTTGCAATCAGCAACCAGATGTCCCGACTTTCCACACTTGTAATACTTCTTCACATCACTCTTGCATTCACTAACACGATGACCCAACTCACCGCACCTATAACACTTAAGAGGAGTAGGAGCACCTCCCCCACTTGGCCTCTTACCATCAACAACTCTATGTTTACCTTTATCAGATGGAGCACTATATGGCTTCCCACGGTTTAGATTCTGCTTTCCTCTTCTCTCGATTAGCCCCTTGTGGTGAGCCAACCGAGCCTTACTATCATCCTCATAAATTCTACAGTTGTTCACCAACTCTGGAAATCTCCTGATTTGTTGGTATCCAATCGCCTGCTTAATCTCAGGACGCAAACCATTCTTGAATTTGATACACTTCGAGAACTTAGTAGACGCCTCAGTGTAATAAGGGTAGAACTTAGCAAGCTCCATAAATCTGAAAGCATACTCAGTAACCAACAAGTTACCCTGCTTCAACTCTAGAAACTCAATCTCCTTCTTCCCACGAACATCCTCGGGAAAGTAATTTCTCATAAATTCTCTACAGAACACAACCCAAGTTACAACTTCAACTGCAACATCCAAACACCTGATGAGTGTTGATCCACTAGTCATCAGCTTCCTCAGCTAACATATGTGTATTGAACCACACCTTATGTGATTCAGAGCAATCCATCACTCTAAAAATCCTTTCAATCTCCCTGAGTCAAGTCTGCGCTCCTTCAGGATCATACCTACCCTTGAAAGTAGGAGGATTGTTCCTCTAGAACTTCCCCAAATGCCAAAAGTCGTCGTTCCCACCAGTATTAGGATGATTATGCACGACCTGAGAAACAGTCTGCAAAACAACATCGATAACAACATCATTTCTTCCAGCCATTTTCTGTTTCACACCACCACCACCAACAACAACAATGGTTAAAGAGACAACATCGACCATATTCAACTGTCACACCACACCGACTCAATAACTTGGCTGGACAGACAGACATGCTCTGATACCACTATGTAACACCCTAAATTTCCCCAGCGTAAATTTAAACATTTATCAGAGTAAAATAATTTAACATGCAATTTAGGATGCTACACTACAACATACAATCAATCTGCTCAATAAAAAAAATGTGACACTTGACAATTATAAAAGTAGTAGTAATGACCACATGTTTGAATGCTAACTTTTATTAAATAGTAGCGGAACAACAATAACAAGCAGCTAACTCAACATATTCAACGTCAATATAACATGTCATATAATAAATATTAAAACATAAAAAAAGACATAGTGTTCCAATCCCCCAGTGTTACACATCAGAGCAGACGCCGACACTAAAAATAAACGGAATACTTCATCTTTCACTCACATCTGAGCTCCTACTGCGGATTATCTGCATGTTACCCACGTGGAGGCAATATTCAAACAGAAAGGGTGAGATATCATAATTATATAAAGGAAAACATGATAATAAGTAAGCATCAAATTATCACATGCACATCACCCATTCCACAACACAATTCCATATAATCCACACTACGACTATTCACACATAATAGCAACCTAATAACCGACTAACACCATAACATATGCAACCAATGTATAATGCAATGAGACTCAACAACTCGACTCAATGCATGTGGTACCAATACATGAACACTCAGGTTCACCACTTCGATTCTCAACTCCTAGGATCAAAGTTACAAATTCGTTACCATCACCTTCAATAACGTCTCACTGATTCCATCACCTCCGAAATCAGCTGCCGGCCTCATCCACACAATGGGATTTGAGGTTCACCAACAACTGACCTTTTATCCAACAACATGAATGCATGCAACAACAACATCATGCACAAAGACTCACCTCCATAGTCAATGTACACCGCCAATACTTTTCATCATGCATCAAACACATGTTATACAGATCAACAACATCAACATACAACATAATAAGCAACAACAATGCATTTAAGGTTATGTCACACCACCACATAAACAGTACAATGCATATCAACACCATCACTCCGAAAATCTTCAATTTCAGGTACCTAAATATATTTTAAATGACAATACATACTCTTAGCTTTCCGACGCTTCGAACGACACTCAAATCGGACACTCAGAACAAAAGTTATGAATTTTTAAAGTTTTTAGGAAATTGCTCCCAGTGTAACAGGTTACCCTAAAACCAGTAAGCGGATACACTACATCCAATAGTGTAACCTACTGCAAACACACACAGTAACCGGTTACCCAAAAACTGGTAACTGGTTCCATCCCCTGATTCCAGCCCTTACGTGACCTCTATTACACAGGGTAACTGGTTACCCAAAAACCGATAACCGGTTGCACCCCTCAAAATTTATCCAAAAATGTATTTTTAAGCAGTGTAACCAGTTACTCTAATTGTGGTAACCGATTACACTGTTATAGAAGAACCTTTCTGCAACTTTTTCAAAACGAAAATCATATAAAATTCATCTCAAAACCCCATTTTTCTCCCAAATCGTTTATACCATATTTTAACACGAAAATCACTTTTCTAAAATTCTAAACCTCAACTTATTTACACCGAAAATATTCATAACTCAGTTCCGACTCTGACCGAAACAACATCAATTCACACAACATTGATAACAAATAATCCAATCAAATTTCATTATTCTAAGACAATAATTCATCATTGACACAATTCAACAATTAACAAATATTACCATGATCATGAACATAGAGAAGAAAAACACAACCTACATGACATAATCTACCCACAATCATCATGTTAACCCTTAGATAATCAGAACCCCACCCTTATCTTAGAGTTCATAGCAATAGATTATTTAATCTATAACAATGGTGAATCTCCCCTTGAGCCCTAGCCTCTTCTTCTCCCTTTCTCCGTTTCTTCTCTCTTCTCCCAAATGATACGTACTATGTGTTTCTATCCCAAATCCCCTTTTTTATTTTCCTTATATATTTTATTATTTTATTAACTTATTATATTATCACTAATTTCTTAATATTATTATTATTATTATTATTAATAATAATAATAATAACCCATTCTAATTAAATTAATATTAATCAAATATTAATTAATTAACTAAATAATAACTAATATAACTAATTAGTTTTACTCACCACACCATAATTCTACACTTTTGTTCACACACTCCCTAACACCTTAATTTCTAAGGCAATTACCCCACGCCAAGTGTACATAACACATTAAAACACCAATCAACACCACACAACCACTATCACGTAATTAAATTACGAAAAATAACTTAAATAAAAATCTGGGCGTTACACTAACAGATTACCCATGGCCCATACGGGCTAACCCTAATGGGTAGAGGACTTTTTAGGACCGAGCTAAAAAGACCCTAAAAAATATGGGCTCTAATCTTAAGGCCCAACCCTGTGATTTTTTGGGCCTGGCGATCACCCCATATAGACTAGCCTATTTTGACAGCTTTACTACACGGGTTGTTAAACTTCATGGGTTTGCCCAATGTCAAACCGACCATACTATGTCTGTAGAATATTCAAAATAAGGAGTGATGACTATTTTTATTGTCTATGTATATGACATTATCATCATTGGTGATGATCGCGACATGATTGGAGAACTAAAGCAGTTACTTGCTAAGGAGTTTGAGGTTAAAGACCTTGGTCAGTTGAAGTGCTTTCTTGGGGGTGGAAGTGGCACAATCCAAACGTGGAGTCTACATATCATAAAGGAAGTATGTATTACACTTTTTTTTCAAGAAGCGTGAATGTTGAGGTGTCGATCGACAAACACTACCATAAAATCCAATGTTCAAATTAGACGTTTAGAAGAAAGTCCATTTATTAATAAAGAAAAACATCAAAAATTAGTTGGAAAACTTATCTACTTAACCCATACACGACCTGAAATTGACTTTTCTATTATATGGTAAGTCATTACTTGAATTATCCTAAAGAAGCTGACATGAAGGTTGTAAACCGCAATCTGTAATACCTTAAACACACGTCGGAAAGGGGATTACACTACAAGTAAAAATATATAAATATTGA
Source organism: Lathyrus oleraceus (assembly GCF_024323335.1). NCBI lineage: Eukaryota > Viridiplantae > Streptophyta > Magnoliopsida > Fabales > Fabaceae > Lathyrus > Lathyrus oleraceus. The sequence goes on along the minus strand of NC_066579.1, from coordinate 11,627,932 downwards.
CACATGCGGATTGGGTTGGTTTATTGACAAACTGGAGGTCAACAAGTGGTTCGTGGTCATTTGTTTGGGGGAATCTAATAACTTGAAGAAGTAAGAAATAATATGTGGTTGCTAGGAGAAGTGTTAAAGCCGAGTTTAGTCAATGATCTATGAAATTTGTGAAGGAATATGGTTACAAAAGGTGTTTGAAGAACTTAGAGTCCAAACTAATCATACCATGATTTATTGTGCGATAAAAAAGTTGTCATTAGTATCGCTAAAAATCATGTGCACCATGACAAAATCAAACATGTGTAAATTGATCGACACTTTGTGAAGAAGAAAATTGATGATGGAATAATCAAACTTGAGCACACGCCTTCAAGTCATCAAATTGCAAATGTTTTGACTAAGACATTGCCTATAGCAAACTTTAATAACATGCAATCCAATATATGTTGGGGAGCCCGGGAGAGTCATGAGTATTAATGAGACTAATGCTTTAGGACCACAAGAGAGGGAGACACCATATCTCAATCCAAAAACTTAAGGTGTTAGGTAAATGAATCATCTCTTTTATAAATTCAACATTTCACTCATTCATAGTCAATGTGGAACTTTAACCACTTACATTTACACCAAACATTCTCTCCCACAAGTGTGAGTCTCCCACATCCTATAACAGGATCCAACACTAGTGGATCTCCTGCTCCTCACAAAGTTGTGGTTGGAGAGTCCGGGAGAGTCGAGAGTGTCAATAAAATCAATACTCCAGGATTACAAGAGAGAGAGATACCACATCTCAATCAAAATCTTATGATATTAGATAAATGAGTCATCTCTTTTATAAATCTAACATTTCATCCATTCATAAACAATAAATGATATCTATGATCTGTTTGAGAGAATATTAAATATAAAATTAATTATAGATGAATAGTTGACGTGTACCGTTTTAAGAGATATCATGACACCCCATTAAGTTAATGCAATTGTGCAAGGATTGATATCCCATTTATTCAATGTAACATTAATGAGTTTTTTTTATATTAGGTAACACATTTTACAATAAGAAACATAAAAATAATATTTCATAATTTTAATCATCTAATATATATAATTATATAATGAATTGATAATATAAAACTTCTTACATGCATAGTAATTAAATTTAAATAATGTAAATGTATTTTACTCTATCAGTTAGATCTAAAGTATCAGGAATCAAGAATCAACATTTTTTCAATCAAGAAATTAAAACAAATTGAGTCAAAAAAAAGTTGAGGAATCCTATACCATAACATGAATAAGCAGTGACTATAATGTGATACTCCTTGAGCTCTTGTTACATCATGAATGAGCAACAAGGACAATTGCATGTGACTAGTTCAAATCAAATTGAAGAACTGTGTTTTTCTTTTTAGGTTACTTTTCTCTTTGCTTTATTTTATTTTACACTTAACTTTTTTGCTTTATAGGAATGAAGAAAAAAATAGTGCAAAATCAAGTTGATAGATATCAGAATAAGACTATATAAGGTTCCATTTGAAGAATTATTTTTAGTGTACATTGATTGAGAAGCCACTATAGAAACCGAATCAAATTTTGTCAACTTTATATAAAAAAATTCTTGCATATTGGTGGATTTGTGGTCATTCAAATTCTTCCAATATGATTTTCATGATTCACTTTGTACCCTATAATTTATTTTAATAAAAAAATATATAGTTGGTTTTTTAATATTTCATTTTCAGAAATCTAAATATGTAAAAATAAATTGTTATAAATCATTTGTAAATTCAATACTAGTAGGTTTGGACCTAGCTCTAAAATTAACCTTTTTTATGCATACATAATAAAAATACATTAACTACTTATTGGTCTTATTCATACATGTCATTATCATATTTAAACCACTAGGATCTGTAACTAAAAGACACTCATTTCGATGTTATTTCTTGTCTCTTTGTATTTATTGACGTGTGCATTTATGTCTCTTGCACAAACTTTTTTGCTTCACATGCATATCTATTGTTTGCATTCTTTTTTTATATTACAAAATATTTTATTTTTATTAATGACGTATATTTAAAATATTTTTTTTATATCTTTCAATATTTATTTTTATTGATTTATCATATATAAATTATATTTTTTCTAAAAAATATATTTTATTAATATTATTCAATAATTTTATCAATAAAAAATTTATTTGAAAAATAACAATAAACTTATTTAATATTTGCCGTCTTAAATTATAAATCATTTTACGAAATTAGTTTCAAATTATAAATTACTTTATCATTTCAAAACAAAATTATTTATTTTTTATATTAATTGTTATTTTGTATTTCTATTTATTTAAATTTATCTTTCAACTATATAATTAATAAAAAATAATATTTAAAATTATACATAAGTTAATTTTTATACAAAATAATCACGTTCTTTGATCTATATAAAATATTAAAAAAAATTAATTTGAAACGGAATAAAAGTTTAAAATGGAATTTATAACTAAGTTTCTATAAAATTCAAAGTGTTTCTAAATACTACTTTTTACCTAGCAAGCAAACAAAGGAAGTCAATTTCAATTTGCCCTCACTAATTTAAACCGACTTTGTATTTTACTTCATTTTTCTTATCACTCATCATTTTAAGATATTAAATTATTTTGTACTTATCTTTAAATTTTAGTTGAGATGTGTACAAGAATTGTAACATCACATTATCAGTCATTTTCAAAACTATGTGATCATTTTGAATTATATAAAAGAAAAAGTAGTGGGGGAAGAAACTTCCAATTTAATTTTTGATGATATTTATTGTCAATTTATGAGAAGAAAGTAAGGAGTGAGTATTGAAAGAGTCCAACAATTATGTGCGGATTCATTAATAATAGGTTAGTATGTGTCATTATTAATTGCTGGCTTATGAGATGAATGAATGATAAGCACATGGAGAGTGTTAACATCAAACTACACATTCTGTGATGAAAATGTAAAGTGGGGGCAATTTCTAGCATGTGTAGTCACTATCTCTTTTATTCTATTATAAGGCTAAAAGAGTATGATTTTATTATAAATGGGACATTGCTTGATTAAATAGGTTAGATTTGTTAATTGCTATTCATGTGTCATTCAGGCCCAACACATTAAATCACACACCTATCCCACTTTTCTTTTCAATATGGCCTTTTTTTTTATCATTTCTACACAACTAGTACTATATACTAAACACTTTAGGTAGTGTAATAATATCATAACAACCTTCAACTGCCAAGTGGGTACTTCTAGACTAAATACTCCACAATTATGGCCAACTAAAATAAATGAATAAGTCAGTTCAGTCGATAGTCATGCAAAAATATTCGACAGTAAGAGTAAGAAGACGAGATTGAATTTTATTTATCTTTAATAGATATGGAGTGATGTATCTATTAGTATTTGAGTTATAAGATGATGGTGAAATATTATGATGAATATAGTATGGTAGGGTATCCATGATCCCACTAGGGGCAATGGAAGGGAAAAAAACATATATTACCATGATCAAAATGAAGGGTCTACCTCCATAACATTGTTAAGATAGAATTGGAACATGAAACATGTTACCATTTTTGTCCACATCCACTCAAAATAGTATGTCTAACACCTAACTCTACATTGAATTGATGTTGCATTTTCATGTAATTTTTTTAATCTTTTCACTGATCTTCCACTAAACTTTTGAATTGTGAATTGATTGGACATTCTATTAGTGGAAACAACATTTATGAAGGGACATTACTTTAGTGTGAAAACACTCTAACCCCATTTTTAAAGCATGGGAGAAAATCATTAAATTGATGGTGTACCTAAAACTTTTATTAAATTGTTAATTTTTTATTTATTTAAATGTAGTACTAGTATAAGCTAAAGTGATTGTAGAAAATCCTTAACAAGAATCTGGCAGAGTTATATGAAATTGGTGTGTCAATTCAAACAAGAAAAAATTTATGGTCCATTATCAATGTGGGCCAAATCTTGCTCATTTTGTGGACAGCACAATGTGATGCACTCTCCCATATTGATGATAATACCAAATATTTTTCCTTCATTATTTATTCGGTCCAAAAGTGATAGCTGGTGGAATCTCAATTCTCTCATGACTCAATGTTAGACTTTGAAAAAGTAAGAAAAGAGATAAGGGAACAAAAAAATTAATATTTTCATCTTTTTGTTTGCTATATATAAATATTTCTAGTGGAAAAAATAGGGTTACATAGTACATTCTACTTGTTTATGTCAACCTTGCTATCATTCACATAACATCTTTAAAATATTTTTTATCTTTATGTTATTCCAATCATCTCGTTACATATTATCAAATCGCAAAGTCGTATGTTAGTCCAATCTCATTCCATTACATATTATTGAATCATGGAGTCATATAAATTTGTGTAAGTTAATATCGATTTTTAACTATTGTAATATTTAATCACAATTTAATCATGATAAATAATTTATGAAATCCTATTTAATTATGGTAGACCATCTTGCACATCATAAAAGACGATCCTATCAAATCGTGTTCCGGTTTTATGTTACAAAATTTAAATTTACTATAGTCGTACATTTTTAACAATTTGTATTTCATTTAAAATGTAGTGAGTTGATAAAATGAGTATTTGATATTATTTAAATGGATAAAAAAATGTATCTATATGACATTAGTGGTTAGATTTTGGAGAAGGGCCTAATGTAGACAAGAAGGAAGTATTAAAAGACTTTTAGAGAAAATCTCCACTGACAAGAAAAAGGAATGGCAAAGGCATAATGATTTTACCCAAGTTAGAGGGAGTTGGGTTTGTGACCACATACACCAATAGTACATTAATGGGATGAGTAAGCATAAGGTGGACCTTAGCACATGGAAATTATAATGTTAGTGGGGAAAAGTGATTGTTACACTTAGCACATTCCAATATCTCTAAAAGCAAGACAAAAATAATACTAGTTTGTTAATCACTCCCTCTTATTCTCATCTTTCTTTATTTTCTCTTTTTCATATTTAGGGTTTAGATTAAAAAAATATTATTAATAATTATTTTATAACCATTCTATATGAAAATTAAATTATATTTATTTAAAATTTATAAAGTTAAATTTTTATTATTAAGCTGACATTTCGTGATATTTGTTCACCATCGACGATAGAGATTTTTAAATTTAAATACGTAATAAATATTAATGTCTTTTTCTTCAGTCTTACTCCACCTATCCCACCAAATCCATACATGTAAAGTAAACTTATGGGAGGTCATTCAAGTTCCCCTATAAAGAAATGCTCATTATGTGAGATATGATTTTTAGGTGAATGGTTTATTATGCCACTTTTTCTTTTATAAGTTTGTGGATTCCTAATTGTTTATCAAAATGACCCACCATGTCTTTTCTCGACAATTTATAAATATTATCACCCCATTATCCTTACAAAGTAAAATGGGAATCATATATATCATACAATGTGAGAAAGTAACTAAAAGATAAAATTTTAGATGCCAACAAGGCACTTTCCAATATACAATTACATTATCTCAAAATATTTTTTTCTTTTATAAATAGAGGAGAGGAGACCAACTAACAAAGTTAACATGATAACCAATTAGGTTCTCTTTGATGACATTTTTGGTTGAGAAAAAGAATATATACATAAAAACAGAAACCTCACTCACATTGGCTTAAAAATAAAGAGAATGGACTTTAGATAATGCCTATGAGTATCACCATCCATATTAAATTAATTTCAAAACAAAAAAAAATACATTTTTTTTTGTTATATCAATATGTCATTGAATATGATTGAAAACCAAGAATTCCATTCTTTGGATTTTTCAATGGATGCCTTTCACTATGGCACCTTTAGACTTTGAGATTCACAATTGTTATGGAGACATAATTGGACACCATAGGTTTTATCATGATGATGATGATGATGATAATTAATTAAATAATTTTAAGTGAGTTGTGATATGGGAGAGAATTTGTAGGGTCCTCTACTTTAAAGAAAGAAAACATGTGTTAGGATAGAACAAAAGGAAACAACAAAATCAATTCTATGATGATGGACCTAGGACTAGTACATGAGCATGCCCTCTTTCATAAGGGAAGAAATTAAGTTAGGTTACAAATCATGGACCCCTCTATATATATGCTTTCTTTAATTGCATCCATATTTTATGCTTTGTTTTGTACTATACTATCTCAATATTTGGAGTAGGTCCACCCAACCCCCAACTCAAATTTTGGAATATATTATAACATTATAATATGAATTTACTTTGTTAATATGAATGATATGACACATTTTTCTAACCCTTTTGCACAAAGTCTTACACGTCTACACATTCTTGAACAAGATAAATAAAAGAAAGCAACATGGCATGGGCCTAGATAAATAGAAAGGTCTCCTATCACATTAGGTTATTGATTTTTTTATATGTGTGATGTAACATTGGTTTAAGTATCATTGTCCTAATTGGAGGATAGGTGCGTAGTGTGTACGTGATGAAGGATATTTTTAAATTAATTAACTACTCATTTTATGGGTGGATATAGATAAAGATGTTTGATTAATGAGTAATTTAGTGATTAAAAATATATAAATAAATGTGGTTTATGGTTTTGACCCTACATAAAATTGATGTGTGATTCTGTGTAGGAAAGGGAACAAAAGCAATAAAAGTGGGTTAGTTTATTCACACGTCTTTGTCTTAAAAGGGAGACATGGTGCATTATGTTTGTTGCCTTGCCTTTTTCCTTAAATAAATAAATAAATAAATATCAAATCAATTAAGTGCCTTCACTTTCTAGTAAAATCAAGAGTTTCTCTATTTTATTAATTTTAATTCTTAAGACTTCACAAAAAAAATTATTAGTTTATATAATCTAAGAATAATTTAATAATATATCTAATTTCACGTATTTATTTCGGAAGTCTATAATTAATTTTGATATATTTTGTTCTTTTTTTTGAAGAAAAAAAAGTTTTTTAGAATTAATTTTATTTGAAGATAGATTTTATAGTCTTTAAATCTAGACATAATTTTTATATTAAAATTTATTATTCAATTTAATTTTACATAAATTTATTCAAAATCAATTTTTTAACCAAAAATATATATATATATATGTTTGCTTAAAGGCATTTTAACACTTTAAAAAGTTGGGGCTTTCTATGTGCAATGAACCATTCAACTAAAACACCTACATGAGATGTACCTTTTGACAAATCTCAAATATCTTTACAAACACATCTTAAATTTAGCAAAGAGGTTTATTATATAATTTATGATTAATCATATATTCTTATGTTAAACCATCACCTTCAATTGAATCTAGTGACATTATACAAAGAGTCTCACACACATTCATCAATGTGGATGCATTAAAAAATATATCATTCTTAATTTATTTACAACAACCGTCCTTTTTCTATTGCAAGTTATTTCATTTGTTTATTTATGTTTAAGCTATAGTATTTATTTTAAATATTGAACTTGAGCCAATGTTGAATCACGCTTAGGGTCAAATCAAACTTAGTAGTAACTTACTTATATATATATAATTTGAAAATGACACAAAAAATAAATAGGTTTAATAATTAGAAACAATGTTCATTGTACCAAACTTGACGATTCATGATGGCTCAAAATGCTATAAATAGACGGCTAAATAATGGTGCCAATAGTTGAAGAACCTTTCAAATGTCATCCATTATTTAGTCAAAAAAAAATTATCAACTATATGGTTTAGTGTGTAATTCAAATAGCTAGTCTAAAACTTAAAATAGGTTAATATATATTGTAATCAGATATTAGTATAACTACTATATAGTAGATTGTAGCCTAGTAACACATAACTCCAAAATCAATGGACAAAGCCAAATTTTAATAAATTTTAGTACCCATTTCTTTTCACATTATTAAATTATTATGACTTTTTGAAAATAAAATATTGAAATAAATTGAAAGAAAATGATATCTAACAATAAGAAAACAAGATTTGTAATGGGCAACCAAATTGAATACGGCAAGTTGATGGAAAATAGAAAAATTTATCTATCATTCATTTGATGGGTCACTATATCCATTGCCAAACAAATGAATAATTAGTCCAAAATATTGCTGTCTAAGCATAGGGTGATGAAGTGACCCATTTGAATGATTTCCATAATTTATTTATTGAAAAATGAAATATTTGTCAATTTCATCATCCATATAGAGGTGGGTGGTATTGAATATTTCAATGAGAGAAATAAAAAATAAATGATATTCTCAACCATGATATATGAGTTGTCGATGAGTTATAAAAACAAAAGAAAATAAATACTTTTTTTGAAAAATATTAAAATAATTCAATGATTTAAGATGTGCTAAAATGCAGGCCCATAAATTACAGGACAATGTTTCAGCATCACATATCATGTCCACTAGTGTCTCAATTCTAAGCATGCAGTTAATGTCGATTTTATTAAATTGAACTAGTATTTTATATTTTGAATTCAGAATGGTATAATTGTGTGATTGAATTTTAACTTACTATTATTTCCTCAGTTAAATATATTAAAAAAAATCAAATTTACTTATAATAATGACCGGAGGATATAGGAATTAACATTTTGTAAAAATGGTGTTCAAATTGATGGGATGAGTGGGAATGAGATTCACGTGTAATGGAGAAGTGCCGGTGACAAAGGGACAGATGGTCCTAATCTAGTGGGGTCCATTGTATGAATCAAATCTCATTTTCATTATTTTAGTCTTGTCCTTGTTAGGGACTCCTTTGCCATTTGTACCTCTTTGTGGGCTCCATTTCAACATGTCTCTTAACTGCATCAAATCTCCATCTCTCTTTTGCAATGAACTTCCAACAAAACATGGTGCTCACTGCTCACTACTGCTACTTCTCTGCTACCTAAGCTATTTGCTTTTCCAATGGACTATTATATTCCAATTTACTGTTTTACTACTATTTGCTATTGCCTTTCATTCTTCATTCAGATACTTACTTAAAACTAAAACTAATTTATCTTTACATAAATTAGAATTTAGTTAACTTTGCTTTTTTGTTTGATAAAATTCTATCTTTTAGATTCATGATATTTATGTTTAACTTAAATTTGATCTTTTGTAATCATCAAAATCATATAAGAGTTTATAATTGACATATCTATATGTTTTATTTGAGTAAATCTTTGACGACAAGACAAATTTTATATCTCTAAATGTTATTTTTTGAATTATTTTTGGTTTTAAATATCTATTTGTAACTAATAAGTTTTTTTTTTTAGGTAATTTAACAAGAGAATTTTTTTTTAAATAATCATGTTTTCGAAATAAAATACGATAATAACCGATTTTTCAAAAAAATTCCCAAAATAACCATGTTTTTTAAGGGATGCGCCGGACGAGTTGGCGCATCCCTTAAAATTTTTTGGAGCCTTAAAGGGAGGCACCAAAGGGGTAGGCGCCCTAGTTAAAGCCCCCATAAGGGAGGCGCCCCTAGGGTTGGCGCCTGTGTGTGTGCCCTAGGGTTTTTTTTAGGTGCCTTTTGTGTGTTTTTTTAGGTGCCCCTTCTCTGTGTCTTCTGTGTCTGATTTATCGCCTCTATAAATACAATCACCTTGTATACAAATTTTCAGTCAAATTCATCTCTCAGTTTATATTTTCACTCAAACTCATCTTCTAGTCTAGTGCAACCACCATTTTTAATTTTCTTTGTTTTAACAATGTCTAGATATATTCAAAAACGAAATGTTGATGTAATATTTTCTGCCGTTGCGGCTCCGATACAGGTTCGACTTTGGAACACAGATACTTTTGAACGTCTTAATCGGACGTTGTATAGTTGGTTAGAGGGAGAAATTGGAGAGGGTGAACGGATTAGAAGAATACAATGGCTTGTGTCCACGTTCAACCAAAGCGGAGAAGTGCGTGAATGGGTGGATATTAAGACCGACCAAGACGCTCGTAGGATGATGCAGTACATGTTCAAAATTGTTTTGATGGTTGTAATCGCATAGTTTTTGTATTCTAGTTGTTTTAATTGTTTGTGTTATTTTTTATGAACAACTGTCTTTTCGTCAAAGCCGTCTACTATGAAGTAAAATTAATTTTCCATATATTGCAACAGAGGTACTTTGAAATAAATTTAAGTTTCCATATATAGCAATAGACGTACATCTGAATTTATCTGGTTGTGCTAGTTCTAACACTAGGACAGTTATTACGATTGTGACCTGGTTGACGGCATGAACTACATAGTCTAACCATTTTGTAATCCGTATCCATTTCGGTTCGAATTCGGGTGCTGTTAGGGCGACCCTTTTTCTTCCTTCGCATAACTTCGTTGTGCCAGATGATGTCCCCTTGATATTCTGGCCAATAATCCTCTTTTGCCACTACTGAAAAACTAATTTTATAAACATTTGAAAGGCTGGCGACTTTGTAAACTTCAGATAGCAAGTAGGATGGATCTCTTCGAACCTTTGAGCACGCCGCTATGACATGGGAGCAGGGGGTACGGAAGGCTTGGAACCTTCCGCAGTCGCACCAACCTCTATCTAATTCAACTCTGTATTGTCCCATTGGCATGCCCTCATTGTGATCCATGGACTCGGCAACACTAAACCAACCTTTTGTTCGGTCAAATACCGTAACCACGTGTGTGTTTGCTTTGGCAGCTTCATGTTTGATGAATTTCATTGAAGCATCACTAAACAACTGTTCAGATTGCAACACGGAACTCCATTTTGAGCGTCTGGTTTCAAACAACGCCCCAAGCCTGAAATGTGTAGCTTGGACCAAAGCGGTTATTGGTAGGTTACGAATTCCTTTGAAGACAGAGTTCATTGATTCCACAAGATTTGTTGTCATGTGGCCCCAACGTTGTCCGCCGTCGTATGCCCTAGTCCACTTCTCCAACGGAATACTATCAATCCACCGAACCGCATCTTCGTTCGACAATCTTATTTCGTCGCGGTAGTGTTTGAAAGAAGGTTCCGTCAATGCGTAACCTGCATTGACAACCTTCTTACGCAACGTCTTATCTTTGATTTCTCGCATGAAATTCTGAGCAATATGTCTAATACAAAACACATGCGTCGAAAGAGGATTTTGCCAGCCATTGTCAATGTTATTATATGCACTGATGATTGAGGGGTGTCTATTAGAGATCAAACACAAGTTAGGTTGAGGTGCTACGTGCAATCGGAGATTTCTTAGGAAAAAACTCCATCCCTCAGCTGTCTCCCCTTCAACTAAGGCAAAGGCGATCGGAAAAATATTGTTGTTCCCATCTTGTGCCACTGCCATCAATAACGTTCCTTTGTATTTTCCATACAACCATGTACCATCAATTTGTATAATTGGTTTACAGAAAGAAAAACCTGTGATACACGGTTGATACGCCCAAAATAGACGGTGAAATATTCTATTTCCAACAGCACATGTACCATTTGGTGTATATGCGGGCAATGTTTCCATCTTGAAAATTGTACCGGGAGCATAGTGTTTTAGAGCGAACATGTATTTTGGAAGTTGTTTGTAAGATTCCTCCCAATTGCCAAACACTTTTTCAACAGCTTTTGTTCTAGCTATCCATGCCTTCCTATATGATGGTGTGTAGTTGTACTCTGCCCTAATATGCGAGATTATTGTACTCACCTTTAAAGACGGATTATCGGCAATGACAGACAATATTTCATCGCATATTAGTTGGGAGCTTAATTTACGATGATCATGCATTGGGTTGGTCAGGATGCATGTGTGATCTGGACCCATTGATCCAATCTCCCAAGACTCCTTCCTCTTCCTGTACGAAGCTGACAACTTAAAAAGACAGTGCTCATTCGGACAATAAATTTTATACCTCAATGCGTCAGTTCTGTCAACTCTGAAATCTGCTGATAGTTCCATGTGGAATTTTTTATGGCTTTTACACATTCCTCTTTTGTGCGAAATGTGTCTCCTTGTTTCAGAGATCCTTGCATTTGCACGTAAGGATTGTACCATACATCTCCTGAAGGTTCATCTGAACCCAAATTTAACCTTGTCATGTGTTGGGGTGGGCAATATACATGACCTACTGGTATTGCCTCCTCTTCCTCTTCAGCGTTCACCATCGAATCAACGATGATCTCAGGTTCCTCTTCTTCATCGTCGAGAACATTCACCTCAACTTGTTCGTCATCAGTCTCACAAAACACTTGTGACTGATTAATGTACTGGGACTCCTGTTGTTGATGTGGTAATATATACAACTCTATATCGTTATAACCGGATTGTTCATGACTGCCAAACATATGTTGAACATCATCATCATCTCAAATCTTCCTCTGATAGAATTTTACCTGGTTATCTGCAAAACAAACTGGATTTTTATAGATGATCTGACCGACATTATTGGGCTGCAACGTCTTTTCTATTCTTTGTTTTAGGTGTGAAAAATTTGATCGCCGATTTATTGTAAAACGAGTCACCTGTGTGTCTCGAAAACAAAAACCGAACAACTTATAATCAAATATTTCACCGTCAACATGTGCACTGATCATATATTGTTGTGTGGAAGACATTGTGTTGAATGGAATTGAACTAAATGATTTGTAAATCTTGTTCAACCGCACAACATAAATACTTGGCCAATGCATTAATAAATTCATAATAGTCTGTACAGACTTGACTATACTTGCACGCAAAGGAAAGACTGAAAACAGACTTGACTGTACTTCCACGCAGAGGGAAGAGTGAAAAGATTGCAGAGGGAAGAGTGAAAAGAATACTCAATACAGAGAGAATCAAGAATCTCTGTGCCCTAATTTATTCTGTGACCTAACACTGAACATAAGCGCCCATTCCCTTGGCAAAAACATAGGCGCCAATGGTTTGGGCGCCTCTTCCTTAAATAATGCATAGGCGCCATTAGGAAGGGCACCTCTTCCTAAGCCTTACACTAAGGCGCCTAGAGGAAGGGCGCCCCTTCCTTGCATGTGAAAAATCACATGTAGGCGCCATTAGGAAGGGCTCCTCCTCCTATTGCATGTGATTTCTTCACATGCGCCTACTAGATTCCCTTATGCTACTTTTATCATTCACTTTGCGTGATTCCCTTCCATGCTATGCCATTTTAGTCATTCACTTTGTGTCATTCATTTGTCTTTTGTCTTTTGTCATTCACTAGGTTTTTAACCTCATATGCCTTTGCATGCAACCAATCATAATTCATTATAGTTTCTAAACCTACTCATTTATTCATCTATAAATACCCTCTCATATCAACATTACCAAACCATCTTCATCACACTCTTTCCTTCTACCACATTTCTTTCATCTAACAAACTTAAGCTTTGCAAAATCGAATCATGTCTTTGTTAACTATGGGCGATGAACACAGAGGCACAATCGAGAATATCTCGACATTTGTATGTTATCTCTCTCTTTTAGTTACTATTTATGGATTACTTCTAATATCTCTGTGTTCTTTGTGTTATACCTTTCAAATCTCTTTCTTTTTAGTTTCTATTTATGGATTACATCTTGTACATATTTCTTTAGAATGTATTTCTTCTACTAATTGTATTTTTGTTTTTTTGTTATTAGGATCCGAAGCGGTTTAGATGTCGTGTACATGAATATGTACCCCACGATCCTTTAATAGAACCATATATTAGAGGATGTGGATTTGGAAATCTCCTAAACATTGTTTCGTACTCGGTGGACTACAAGTTCATCCTAGCTTTGTTGGAGAGGTGGAGACCCGAGACCCACACATTTCACCTTCCGATTGGTGAGTGTACCGTCACACTTGAGGACGTGTACATGCTGTTGGGTCTTCGTATAGATAGAAAGGCAGTCAATGGGAAAATTAACCATGTCAACGACATATGCAATGAATTACTGGGTGCCCCTTTGTTAGACGACGAACCTGAGGGAGACACATCCAGTCAAGCAAGAGGGCAAGGTATAAATTTAAAATACCTTAGACAATATTATAACAGTATAGTACTGTCTGAAGATTCAACCGAGTATGAGAAGATAATAAAAGTTTGGTGTTATATTATGATTTTATTTGGTAACTTTTTGTTTCCAGAAAGTACAGGTAATTCTGTGAATATAATGTATTTACCTTTATTACGCAACATTAATAAGGTAAACACTTATAGTTGGGGTTCAGCTGTGTTGGCCCATCTATATAGTGCATTGTGTAAAAATGCAAAAAAGAATACCTGTACTTTTTTTTCATGTGCTTATTTGCTTCAAGCTTGGGGGTGGTCTAGGATGCCGTCGCTCGCCCCAGAAAATGAGCGTCCATTCGCGTTCCCCTTTGCAACCAAGTAAGTCTACGACTTTACTATTTACCATTTTGTTAATTATATCTATTATTTAAATTAACAGTAAATAATATTTTTCACTCCTTTTTTTTTATCTTAGGTGGTCAGTAAGGGGAATGAACTACAATAGGTGTCCGAAACACGCTATTGTAGTCTATCGAAATCTATTGGATCACATTGGACATGATGATGTAATACTCCTACCAAACTATAGTTAATCTTAAAATAGTTCTCAAATTATTTCTCATCTAACGATTTGTTATTTTTTTCCAGTTTGTATGGAGGCCATATCTGGGTCTGGATCATGATGTGAACCATGACGATGTTGCAGTTTGGACAGCGAAGACACCAATTATCCGATTCACTACAGTTGAAATGCACCAAAGTGACAGGGTCAAAATGCAGTTCGGAATGGTACAACATATCCCAGAGTCTCCCACATGTTTGGGGAATTGACATCAAAAAAGGGTCGATGCACAGTGGTATTTTTCGGACTGGAGAGACTTTGCAAAAGACATGTGTCGTCAATGGAGAAATCGACGACAACACATCCTCAACGAACCAGTCATCCAAGGTGTAAGACCGACTCAACAATATATGGCATGGTTTAGGTCTGTAACAACTCAGCAATTCGTATCTGAGCCGCGGTATTTGATAGATCCGCGCCAACTTGCTTCATCATCGTATGTCCCACATCAATTCACCACCCAACACCAATGTGAACCCACCCAAACCCAACAACCAACCACACAACATCAACCGACCACATACTCAAACCAACCAAACACCCAACATCGCAACCCGTTCATGCCAACCACCCAACAACGAACCATCCAACGTCGCAATCCCTTCATACCACCCACCCAAACACAAAACCAAGAACCAAACCCCACAACCACAACCGTCTATAGCACCGATGATTCATATGAGTCACGTCATCGTGGCCCCCCACCATTTAACACCCAACCACTGTTTAACTATAGTACGCCCCAAGAACCATTGCTTCGTTTTCAAAACGACTCAATGACCCAATTTGGGCAACTATACCGTCCCCAATTCACCCAACCCCAACGCCCTAACTACGATGACATGGGCACCGAACTCCATTACGGAAGCGCCGTTGGCCACAGCCCCTCCGGGTATTGGGAGCAAATGATGACACATCTTTCGAATACCGCCGGAACCTCTGCCGGACCTTCCAACCAGCCATCGCTCGATCAGGTCAGCACCCAAAGACCACAAACACCTCAAGAAAATCGTGGGAGACCTCGGAGACAACCTAACGCACCGGGATGTGGAACCGGGGGACGTTATAATCGGGCGGGTCATTAGGGTTTTGGTCATTCTAATGTAATCATTTATTATATATTTAATGAAGTCATTTTATTTTTATTTTTATTTATTACGTATTAAATAATTAATATTAAATAATTAATATGAAATATTAAAAAAAATATTATAAATAATTATAATTAAAAAAAAATAATTAGAAAAGTGGGAGGCTAAGGCGCCAACCCTAGGGGCGCCTCCCTTAGTGGGAGGCTAAGGCGCCAATCCTAGGGGCGCCTCCCTTAAGGGGCACACAAGGGCGCCAACCCTAGGGGCGCCTCCCTTATGGGGGCTTTAACTAGGGCGCCTACCCCTTTGGCGCCTCCCTTTAAGGCTCCAAAAAATTTTAAGGGATGCGCCAACTCCTCCGGCGCATCCCTTATAAAACATGGTTATTTTGGGAAATTTTTTGAAAACCCGGTTATTATCGTATTTTATTTCGAAAACATGGTTATTTTAAAAAAAAATTCTTAACAAGATCTCAAACATTATTATCGATTATTTATTTATCTCATTTTTCATGACATCAATCGACTTAAGAGAGTTTGGAATTCAGATAGCTTAACTAAAGTTAATATCAACTTCCCCGATTAAACCAATGACACCATCATGTTCCTAAATAGAAAACACCATAATTATCTGAAATTAGACTCTTCCTTGCTGTATTGGATCTTCTTAATGAGGAAATTTGAGGTTGTTGTGTTTTAACTATATGGAGTGTTGAAGTAAGAAACTTGTTTCGTTTAGGAACCATAAACGAGTAGTGAAGTGGTGGAATGGGGTCTCTGAGCGGTGGAGCAAGCTTCTAGTACTGCGGAGAAGGGGTGGACCTACAAGATTAGTACTTCAACGTCCATGTCGGTCATTGAGTGAAAGGTAGTATGAGAGTGAGAATGAATTGAATACTTGAAATCGCGTGATTTGGCATTTATATAGTATGGGCGGTTAGAATTGCCAGCATGAGATTAATGTCTTATGGTCGTTCGATTAGATATCAACAGTGAAAGATGTGATGAACGATGTGATTGTATGTCCTTAATAGAGACGCAGAGCGGTTATAGCCAATTTAGTGGTTTTATGACTTTTTTTGTGTGTGTATTTTGCATCGTGAGGTTTTGATTGCTTTAGACGTATGTTTGTGACATTTATGACATCACTCTTGAGTCTTTATGTTGGGGTCCGATCTCTTCGGTCCTACCCCAGACATGTCATTACCTTTCACGGTCACAAAGAAAAAAGATATTTCAAAAAGATGTTTTGTTCATTAAAATGGAAATATTTTAATACATTGTCGTGAGGTAATTAATTACATAAAGAAATAATAATATAATGAAGTTGTAAACATAACCAGATGTGCATGCCACCACTTATTCACCCCGCCTTTGTAGTTTGTTGAGTCAACCAATTATGTTCACCCCGCTGACAAGGCCTGCTCTACTTGTGAGATGTTGAATGTTCATGCTCCTTAGCTGACCAGTGAGAGAGACTACATTGATCTTCATGGCCTTGAACTCTCCTTCCTTTTGATCTTGTTCACTAGCCTTAACGGCAAGCGTCGTACCCTTTAACACCAAGGAAACTTTGAGGAAAGAGCCAAGGTCAAAAAAAATACATTCTCTGTTAGGTATGTGATTTTATGTTTGACAACAATTTTGTTAAAAGATGCATCACAACAAGATGTTGAGTAAGATGTCTTGACATGTTGATCAGACATCTTTGCAGGATCTATTTTTCTTCTTGGAAGATATATTTTATTATGAGATCTCCGAAGATTCTCTGAATATTCAACTATCTTATCTAACTATTCAAGAAGGTTTATTTTAGGAACACCTGGTTCTATTCCAGTTGTGCGTTTGTTTCTTAGAAAGGAATGTTGAGATATTTTAGGAAACATATGATCTTGTTCATGATTTTATGCAGAAGATTCTGCAGGATTAGTGCAACAATCCAGATTGGATCTATTGCGATTTTTAAGCCTAAGCCCATGCTTACCAAAAGCTATTTAAAGAGAACGTTAGTAAACCTAAAACAAAAACGTGAGAGTTGCGCTTAAGATTGTTGGAATTAGGGTTTTATTTGTTCTTTGTTATTTCTTGTGAGCCACGCTTATATCACTTTGATATTAGAGTTGGACTGTGTTTGAGTTGTAATTGTTAAGTCACTGATAAGCTTTTAAGCAAGAGTGAGTTACCCATTTTGGAAGAGTGTCTTCCATTATTTGATTAAAGTCATTATCACTATGTGTGATTGAATGGAAGTGAGAGTGGTCTCATATCTTGGTGAGTCTTAGATAGAAATAACACGGGTAGTGATTAGGTGTGAAGATTGTAAATAGAAGGTTGTTTACTGAGGTCTTCAAACTAATACTATTATAGTGGATTTCCTTTCTGGCTTGGATGCCCCCAAATGTAAGTGAAGTTGCACCAAATTGGGTTAACAATCATTTGTGTTATTTTATTTTCAGCAATGCATTTTAACATCCTATTATTGTTGTGTGATGTTCTGATATTAGTGTCGTGACATCGCATATGACATCTGATATCTGAATACCAGGATTTCAATTGGTATCAGAGCAAGCATCCTGCTCTGTTTCTGGGTGAGATCCTGGGAAGATACTTTCTGGTACCATGGACAAGGAAGGAGGATTTGTTAACAGACCACCCATCTTAGATGACATCAACTATGATTATTGGAAGGCACGTATGGTGACCTTCCTAAAATCTATGGATCGCAAGACTTGGAAAGCTGTCATCAAGGGTTGGGAACATTCTTTCGTGAAGGACAAAGATGGGAAGGCTACTACTGACCTAAATCCTGAAGAGGATGGTCTAAGGAAGAAGATGATATGACTCTTGGAAACTCAAAAACTTTGAGTGCTCTATTCAATGGAGTTGACTAAAACATATTCAGGTTAATAAATACATGTACTATGGCCAAAGATGCATGAGAAATTCTCAAAATCACTCATGAAGGCACATCTAAAGTGAAGATGTCTAGACTTCAGCTTCTCACTATCAAATTTGAGAATCCAAAGATGAAAGTTGATGAGAGTATTCATGATTTTCACATGAATGTTCTTGAAATATAAAATTCTACTAGTGCCTTGGGAGAGAAGATGTCAGAAGAAAAACTGGTTAGAAAAATTCCCAGGTCCCTACCTAAGAAATTTGACATGAAGTTCACAACCATTGAAGAAGCCCAAGACATCAGCAACATGGGAGTAGATGAACTTGTTGGGTCACTTCAAACTTTTGAATTGGATATTAGTGACATATATGAAAGAAGAACAAAAGCATAGCTTTTGTATCCAACACTGAAGATGAAGAGGATCAAATTAACTTGGATACTGATGAAGGAATGACTAATGTTATTGTACTGCTTGGGAGACAATTCGACAAGGTCATAAAGAGAATGGACAGGAAGTCAAGACCAAATGTCAAGAACAACTCATCTGACATCAGTAATAACTGTGACTTTTAGAGAAAAGCAAGAACACAAGAGAAACCCAATCAAGGTAAAGGCATTCAGTGTCATGGGTGTGAATGATTTGGACACATTAGAGCAAAATTCCCTACATATATCAAGAAACAAATGAAAACGGTTGTCTGTCTCTTGGTCTCCTTCAATCAATCACAAATCTCTTGCTATCAAGATCTAGAATCAAACTGAAGTTGAAGATGTAAGAATTTCCTTGAAAGAACTTTGAACTTTCAAAAACATAGGGTGTTGATTTTTTCACAGAATCACACAAAAAATGATTATGAATCTGTTGATTCGTAACATGAAAAATGATGACAAAAAGGTTTTTTATGTGCTTGAGATTAAGCACGAAATATAAGTTAGTTAGATTTGAATAAAGAGCATTTCATGATTTGAATCAACTGAACCAGTGAAGTGGAATAAAATAAAATAAGATTTTTTTCTCATTTTCCAGTTGATTCGAATAAAGAACAAAGTCTGATTCAAATCAAAGACCTCGTGATTCAAATCATTTGTTAATTTTTATTCGAATCAATCAAGTCGAGCCAACTGGAAAATATTGAAAAATTGTCTGATTGGAATCAGAGGTGTAAAGTTTGATTCTAATCAATTCTAGAAGAGGTGACCCAAAGTTTGATGATTCGAATCATGTGTAAAATTTTATTCGAATTAAATTGTTTGAATTTTTTTGGTTTTCCTATGTCCAAAGTGATTCGAATCAGAATATGTGCTTGATTCGAATAAAACACCCAAAATATAATTTTTTCATAAGTTTCCAAAGACTTTGAGATTTTTTCTTTCAACCTAACTTGAATCAATAGTATATATGGATCTTATTCCATTGACTCATGAAATTTATTAAAAACATCATGATCAAGTTCAAACCTTACCAATGGTTTATGCATGCTAAAAACAAATCATTTCAAAACTTGATCCAGAGAGGTGAAAGCATGAATGAGACTCAATAATTAAAAGTAAATTAAAATGAAAGCAATAAGACAAGCAACAAAATAAACGTATTGGAGTTCTCCCATGAATGTATTAGGGACATGCAACTACATCTAGGGAAACACAAAATCGCTCTAGTCTCAGATGAAGTTTGTTTAAGGGCTTATGAAAGCTATATTGGTGGGTGAGTATTGGCTCATAAGATTTTAAGAGCATATTACTATTGGCCTTCACTAATGAGGGACAACATGGATTTTGTCAAGATATGTGACAAACACAATAGACATGTTAATCTACATCATACACCAGTTGAACTTCTCAACTCTGTGATGACACCTTATCCATTTTATCAGTGGGGTGTTAATATTATGAGTCCCTTTCTTATACCTCCCGACCATCTAAACTTCCTGAATGTATGAGTAGACAACTTCACAAAGTTGATAGAGGCAGAGGTTGTATCCAAGATCAAGGTAGAAAGAGTTTGCCGTTTTTATTGATAGAAGATTATGTGCAGGTTCGGTTTACCTGGAATTATTGTCTTAGGTAATGGGAATTGGTTTGCAAGTACTATAGTAATCAACTTTTGCAAGGACATGGGAGTACAAACCAAGTTCGTATCAGTCGTCAACCCACAGGAGAATAAACAACGAGAATAGGCCAACAAAGTGATATTTAAGGGAATCAAGAAGAAGTTGGATGATGCTAAAGGATTTTTATTTGAGTAGATGCATGAAGTTTTATGGTCATATCTTACCACTCCTCACTCTACCACTAGAGAGACCCATTTTTTGGTAGCGTATTGGGAAGACATCATGTTGCCACTAAAAAATGACAAGCCATCAGAGCGACACTCCCAATTCAGCGAGGAAGAAAACAAACTAGGGTTAAGATGTGTTAATGACCTTATTGACAAAACAAATGATGTCGCCCAAATCTGAGAGTTCTCCGTTAAACGAAGAGCATCCATAAGATATAAAATCAAGGTAATTCAAAGAGAAATGCAGGAAGGAGACTTATAAGGTAATTACATTGTTGGATTTCCACGGGAAGATCCTTTCTGCCCTATGGGGTATTTACATTTCTAGACTTCTTAAAGAAGATACTTACCGCCCTACGGGATAAGTACATTTTTGGACTTCAACAAGAAGATCCTTGTCTTTATAAGAGGTAGTGGCGGATGTCCATAGAGAAACCCTTGCCCTCTGCGAGCGAAGGAATATGGGGATCTAATTAGTCTTATTAGGAAGACTCAATTAAGTATCACTTAAGGGAATCAACATAGTCTCTCCCGGAAGACTCGACAAAGTATCACCTGAGGGGACTAAACTAAGTCTTGCCTTAGGGACACAACTAAGTCTCTCTTGAGGGACTTAACTCAGTCTCGTCCGAGGGACTCAACTAAGTCTCACCTAAGTGATTCAACTAAATCTCGCTTGAGGGACTCAACTAAGTTTTGTCAAGAAGATTCAACAAAGTCTCGCTTGAGGGTCAACTAAGTCTTGCCTGAGGGATTCAACTAAGTGTCACTTGAGGGACTCAACAAAGTCATACATGAGAGAATCAATAAAGTCTCGTCAAGAATACTCAATAAAGTATCGCATGAGGGACTCAACTAAGTCTCGCTTGAAAGACTCAACTAAGTCTCGCCTGAGAGATTCCGCTAAGAAATATCATCGGAATTTCTAAGAACTAAAGGCAAAAGTAAAGTTTTGATTAGGCTCCTATGGAAGACCCGAAGAAGGGTTAGAGGTTAAAACATGTAGATGTTTGATTGGCTGCATTTTGTGTTAAAACACTAACTGTACTCTGATGTCTTGACTGATGTCATGACATGCTTTGTAGATGTTTGATTGGCTGCATTTTGTGTTAAAACACTAACTGTACTCTGATGTCTTGACTGATGTCATGACATACTTGAGTAGTATGCTGCAAGTTTAGCTAATACAGGATTTACTGAATGTCAAACTAGATGTTATGACATTCTTCCATGACAGTAAATACTGAACTATAGAATAGTTGGTTTTTCTGTTATAGCTCAGTATTGAGTTCAGTCTATTTCTCAGGAGAGTAGCAGACCTGACACATAGCCTACTGTCTGAATGTCAAACTGAATGTTATGACATTCATCATTGACAGCATATACTGAATAATAGGCAGGTTGGTTTTTCTGCTACAGTCAGTATTTATTTCAGTTTGTTTTTCAGGAGGATAACAGACCTGGCATATGGCCCATTGTCTAAATGTCAAACTGGATGTTGTGACATTTATCTCTGACAGCTGATACTAAAGTATAGACTGGTTGGTCTTTTACAGTTCAGCATTTAATACACTCTGTTTTTAGAAAAATAACAGACCTAACATATGGTCTATGTTCTGGACGTCAAACCGAATGTTATGACATTCATTCCTGACAGCATATGCTAAAGTGTAGGATGGTTAGTTTTTCTGTTTCAGTATTTTTCTCAGGCTATTTTTCAGGAATCCAACAGCTGAGCTAAAATCCAGGAAACTAACAACTAAGCTACAATTAATGGACCTAACAAATAGCCTATTTGTTAGCACCCTAATATGTGGAAATTAGGTTAACTTGCTTAACCTTATTTCTAGGAAATACAAGTACAAGGCCCAAGTGCTGCAATATAAAAGGATGGCAATCCTGATTTCAGAACTTAAGGGTTTTTAGCGTGACACATTCATTGTTCCATTATACTTCAATGCTGTAGTTTTATGTGTGTCTTGTATTAGGTGTAACTTGTGAGCCAAGCAATTATCACCTAGATGATTGCATTGGACTAGGGTGTTCATTGAATTGTAAGTGTTGTGTCACTCTAAGCCTTTAAGCGTGAGTGTTGTGTTTCTTGATTAAAGCTGTTAAGCACAATCAAGAGTTGTTTGAAGTATTACTTCACCATTGACTTTAAACTTAATTAAAGGTTGTAATCACTGAGGTGATTGAGGGGGAGTGAGTAGGAACTCTGGTCTTAGTTTAAGATTGAAATTGCATTGGGTAGGTATTAAGTGATAGGATTAAACAGGTGGTTTAAGGCCTGAATTAATACTACTAATAGTGGATTTCCTCCCTGACTTGGTAGCCCCCAGACGTAGGTGTGTGTGACACCGAACTGGGTAAACAATTCCTTGTGTTATTTACTGTCCTTTACATTTACCTGTTGTATACATTCCTGTCTAAACAGAATCGGATGTCATAACAACCCATGTAACATCAATAGTCTGTTAACTAGAATTTCAAAATACTTCGACTTCTATGAGTCCTTGTGCTGGAGAGACTGTGTAGTGGTATAACTTGGAGAGATCTTAGGGGAGGAGAGAAAGTCATACGTTGTATCCATTGCCCTTAGCAAGTCACCCTTTTATTGTTTCGAGCACCCCACTTTTGGATATGTTGCCCGGGATCATAGTGTCTTTGTCCATATCGCATGATCAGGCGTAAAACATGTACTAGGTTAAGAGACATTACATGGGAAGTTGTGAGACTTAATCGCGCCTCATAGATTTCAAGAAATAAACCACCCATTTATGGGATGATTGTTGCATTCTAGAAAGACCCGATTTCAAAACCCTTAAACTATAAATACATAAGTATCGTGATATTTAAGGACAACCTAATTCTAACACAAAAAAATACACAGAAACTATAGCTTCTCACCTCACATAAACTACCTCTCAATACTACAATAATCCTAAGCCTCTAATAAGCCTTATACAACCCTTATACAAGTAATATATATATATATATATATATATATATATATATATATATATATATATATATATATATATAATATACTAACCATTTAAGGTGTAAGTATAAAAGACAAAAACAACGCTGATTGTTTTCAACCAATGGTTTTATCCAAAAATGATGTCCACATTTTGCAAATATATTAGTTAGTTATTTATATATTTCCTATAATTAGTCAAATTGAATTTTACGTCAATAGCAACTCATTTGCTACCATTGACATGTTCTTGCCACCCAAACCCTCACCTCTCTTTGTGACCTCTTACCTCTTGCTTCATAATTATTTATTTATCATATTTCATCATCTGAAATGCTTGAATCGTTTTTCATCATATAAAATCAATTGGAAAATTTTAGTAGATGTTACAATATCTATGTCATGTAGTTGAAGTTTTAACAATGTTAATTTTTAAATATTTTTTAATATACATTAATTTCCTTTTATAATTTAACTCCATACAAGTTGCATGACTCTTGCTTATCTATATATAAAAAAGTTATGCATGGCACCTCATTCTTGAACCACAGGTATAAGTATTGTAAAAAATGAAATATGAACGTTAATGTAGAAGAATAATTTGTGTGACAAATAATTGGTAATGGAAACATTAAATTTACAATTTAATTAAATTGCATGGTGTGAATAATCTTTCTCATAAAAGCATACTTAATGTATTCTTCCTAGTTGCTTTCATAACTTTACTTGTTAAGAATACAATATTATATTTTTTTGAACAAAGTTACACATTTTGTGATCATCACTCTCATTCACTACTTGAGTCGTAGGTCTTTCTTTATTAAAAATGTTAAGATTAAACTAATCTATTAAATGTTCAATACTATGAGAATTGCACATTTGAATCTGCACACCATTTTTTTTAATATTATTAATTTATATTTATTTAACTCAACTAATACCTCATCCACTCAATCAACACACCAATTTATTTCTTTATTATAACAAGAATTATCATTGACTTTCAATTTGTGCCATTTGTTTATTTGTAAGTAGCAATAATAGGGACACGTTTAAATAAAATAAATAAATAAATGGCATGCTAGGAAATACTCTAAAGAAACATTGTTTAAAAAGAAATTTAATCTTAAATATATAAGTTAAATATTCATCAAAGTAAAACAAAAAAAATCAAGATTATTTTTTGCATTACAATTTTCTGACAATAAAATCAATTCATATCTTATTACACGTGATTGACAATATTTTATAAATAATAAGTAAAGAAAGATATTTTGATAAGATACTAGACACTCTATTTCAAAATATTTTATCGCGTAATTATGGTAAATAACATGTTAAATAAGATGTTATAACATTATATGAGACATTCTCAAGTCGTTTAATTGACGGGCAAGTTTTTAATATAGGGTTTCTTGCGTTTTTAAAATATGTTTCCTTTTATGTTCAATTAAAGATTTGATTTTAAAGTGCGTACTTGTGTGGAAAAGATTTATCCTGGATCCATTTTAGCAATATTAGCATTCTTATTCTTATCAAATTCATATTTAATCAAGATTCAAAATTGACATTATGAAGATTGATATTATGTATGTTTCTTGGAAACCAACACATACACGCCAAAACCTTACTGGCCTTTTTATGTTGAGATATTATTGTTATTTAAAGAGGCATTCTCCATTGTGAAGACTCAATTGTTGCATTGTGAAGTTAGTTGCGTTTATTTGTTAGGGATGACATTAATGGATAATATCACAAACAAGAACTTAGCCTATAAGGACATTTTGGGTTATGACTCATTTTAGATATTAGTTACAAACATTGGTAGTATTAGTCATGATCTTTTACTATGTAATATGGTAAAAAGTAGCTCAAAAATATGAAAAGTAATATGAGAGTAGATTGTATTATAATTATAAGTATAAATACCTCGATGTAAAGATCATTTAACCAACATAATCAATAAAACAAAATTTTATACATTTTTATTGTTTTCCTATAGTTTTAATGCATTTAGGTGGTAATGTAATTTTTAAGGAGTCTAGAAGAGTCAGGAGAACCAATGAAACTAATACTCCAAGACCATAAGAGAAGGAGACACCGCATCTCAACCAAAAACCTTAAGATTTTGGATTGAGATGTGGCATTTTCCTTTCTTATGGTCATGGAGAATTAGTCTCATTGGTGCTTTTGACTCTTCCAGACTCCCCGATAGTGGTATCAGAGTCATGGTTCGGCTTGGTGGAGGAGCGAGAATTGAATCCGGTGTTGGATCCTGTTATATGATGTGAGAGACTCACACTTATGGGGGAGAATATTGAGTGCAAGTATGAGTGATTAAAGTCTCATATTGCCTATGAAGGGTGGAATGTTGGATTTATAAGAGAGATAACTCATATACCTAACACCTTAATGTTTTGGGTTGAGATGTGGCATCTCCATCTCTTGTGATCCGGAAGCATTAATCTCATTGATGCTCTCTACACTCCTGAACTCCCCAACATTGGTATATATGGATTGTTCTAAAATATACAGGTTGATACTCTTTATGGTGGAGTATGATAGTCGGTAAAGAAAATGAAGGCTTATGTATTATTTTCAATCAAGGTGAATATTTTTTGGGTCAATTGAAAATATACATGTTGAATAAGTTTCATATCGCTTAGTTTTGTGAATGAAGAGAGAGTCAAAGACTATATATATATATATATATATATATATATATATATATATATATATATATATATATATATATATATATATATATATATATATATATATATATATATATATATATATATATATATATATATATATATATATATATATATATATATATATATATATATATATATATATATATATATATATAAGTTCTTTGAAGTCTCACACCGATCAAAAACCACTTCAAGCTTCTATTCAACTTTCTTTGTTCTTTTATGATCTTGTATTAAAGTGTTGTGATATGTAGTTAAATATATATTTTGGAGGGTGTGGATGTATTTGGGGCCTGGTTTAGTTGAGGGTATATTATGTGTTGTAACAATTTTCACATAATGTTATTCTCTGACTGTCTATTGACAACGGCCATGGTTTTTTCTCCGATTTTAGAATTTTCTCGTTATTTTCTTGTGTTTGTGATTGTATTCCTTTTTTTTCTCGATGAGTTGTGTTTTTTCTCAACAACTGGTATCCGAGTTTTTGGTTTGATCCGAGGATAAGTGTTCTTAGTATGCCTTTTGGTTGTAGTTTTGTCTGATCTTTCACATCAGAAAAGAATGGTAGTTTTGTGAAAGAGTTGTTGAGCTGCAGTCACAAATTTTGATGTGCGGTTTGGGCTAGAGAAAATTGATGGAAGAATATTTTTTTACTTATAGAAAGTTCAATTCAAAGATGTGTTGATACAATCAAGATTACACAAGGTGAAAGATTATGTCAGTGGTTGAAGAGCTTCCTGCAAACAAGGAAGTTGCACCATAATGTTTCAACCTGGTTTTTTAGATGTGAAAATTCTTGAAGTGGTTTACCTTCAAGTGAAGTATACTCTTCTTTAGGTGGAGTATGATAGTTCTTTAAAATTATGATTGTCGGTAAACATAATATGAAAATCTTGGAGTGGTTTAACTTCAAGTGAAATTTATTCTTCATGATAAATTATATGATCGTTAGTGATGACAATGTGAAATTATTGAAGTGGTTTATCTTCAAGTGAAATATATTTTTCATGAGAGAGTATGATAGTTTTTTAAACTATGATTGTCGATGAAGACAATGTGAAAATTCTTGGAGTGGTGTAACTTCAAGTGACTATACTCTTTATGGTGGAGTACGATTATAGGTGAAGACAATGAAAGTTTATGTATTATTTTCAGTTAAGATGGAGATTGTTAGGGTTGTTTAAAAATATACACGTTGATACTCTTTATGATGGAGTATGATTGTTGTTGAAGGCAATAAAAGCTTATGTATTATTTCAATCAAGGTGGAGATTTTGGGGTCGGTTGAAAATATACATGTTGTAGAAGTCCCACATCGCTTAGTTTTGTGAATGAAGAGAGAGTCCAAGGTTATATATAAGATACAAGTTCTTTGAAGTCTCAGATCGGTTAGTTTTATGAAGGAAGAGGGAGTCCAAGATTATATATAGGATTCAAGTTATTCATTCCAAGATGCACCAGTCAAAAAACACTTCAAGCTTGTATTTAACTTTCTTTGTTCTATTATGCTCTTGTATTAGAGTGTTGTGAGATGTACTTAAGTATTTGTTTTTGATGGTGTGTATGCACCGGGGGTCTGGGTTCATTAAGGGTATTTTATATGTTGTAATAATTTTCACATAGAATTATTCTCTGGTTGTCTATTGACAACGGTCGTAGTTTTTTCTCTGATGTTGGAGTTTCCATATTATGTTCTTCTGTTTGTGATTATGTTCCTCTTTTTTCTCTATGATTTGTTTGTTTTTTCTCAATAACTGGTATCAGAGCTTTTGGTTCGATATGGGGATGAGTATTATTAGTATGCTTTATGGTTGCAGTTTTGTCTGATCTTCCACATCATAAAAGAAATGTAGTATTGTGAAAGAGTTATTGAGTTGCAGTTACAATTTTCGCTGTGCAGTTTGGGCTATAGAAAATGATGGAAGAATATTTTTGACTTATAGACATTTCAAGTCAAAGATGTGTTGATACAATCAAGATTACACAAGATGCAAGATTATGTTGGTGGTTGAAGAGCTTCCTTCCAACAAGGAAGTTGCACCATAATGTTTCAACATGGTTTTGACATGTGAAAATTCTTGAAGTGGTTTTCCTTCAAGTGAAGTATACTCTTCTTTAGGTGGAGTATGATAGTTCTTTAAAACTATGATAATCGGTGAAGACAATGTGAAGATCTTGGAATGGTTTAACTTCAAGTGAAATGCATTCTTCATGATAAAGTATATGATTGTTGGTGATGACAATGTGAAATTCTTGAAGTGGTTTATCTTCAAGTAAAATATATTTTTCATGAGAGAGTATGATAGTTTATTAAACTATGATTGTCGGTGAAGACAATGTGAAAATTCTTGGAGTGATGTAACTTCAAGTGACTATACTCTTTATGATGGAGTATGATTGTCGGTGAAGACAATGAAAGTTTATATATTATTTTTAATCAAGGTGGAGATTGTTGGGGTTGTTAGACAATATACATGTTGATACTCTTTATGGTGGAGTATGTTTATCGGTGAAGACAATAAAAGCTTACATATTATATTCAATCAAGGTAAAGATTTTTAGGATCGGTTGAAAATATACATGTTGAAGAAGTCCCACATTGCTTAGTTTTGTTAATGAAGAGAGAGTCTAAAGCTATATATAAGATAAAATTTATTTGGAGCCTCACATCGATTAGTTTTATGATGGAAGAGGGAGTAAAAGACTATATATAAGATTCAAGTTCTTCATTCCAAGATGCATCCGTCAAAAAACACTTCAAGCTTGTATTCAACTTTCTTTGTTCTCTTATGCTCTTGTATTAGAGTATGGTGATATGTAGTTAAATATTTGTTTTTGAGGGTGTGGGTGTACTGGGGGCCTGTGTTAGTCGAGGATATATTATATGTTGTAACAATTTTCACATAGTGTTATTCTCTGGTTGTCTATTGACAACGATCATGGTTTTTTCTCTGATTTTGGATTTTCCATGTTATGTTCTTTTGTTTGTGATTGTGTTCCTCTATTTTAGCTATGCTTTGACTTTTTTCCTCAACAACTACTATCCGAGTTTTTGGTTCGATCCGGCGATAAGTGATCTTAGTATGCCTTGTGGTTGCAATTTTATCTGATCGTCCACATCAAAAAGTAATGGTAGTGTTATGAAAGAGTTGTTGATTTGCAGTCACAAATTCTGCTGTACAGTTTGGGCTAGAGAAAATTGATGGAAGAATATTTTTTGACTTATAGAAATTTCAAGTCAGAGATGTATGGATATAATAAAGATTACACAAGGTGCAATATTATGTCAGTGGTTGAAGAGCTTCCTGCCAACATTGAAGTTATACCATATTGTTTCATCCTGGTTTTCGACATGTGAAAATTCTTGATGTAGTTTACCTTCAAGTGAAGTATAGTCTTCTTTAGGTGGAGTATGATAGTTCTTTAAAAATATGATTATCGATTAATACAATGTGAAAATCTTGGAGTGGTTTAACTTCAAGTAAAATTTATTCCTCATGATCAAGTATATGATTACCGGTAATGACAATGTGAAATTATTGAAGTGGTTTATCGTAAAGTGAAATATATTTTTCATGAGAGAGTTTGATAGTTTTTAAAACTATGATTGTCAGTGAAGACAATGTGAAAATTCTTAGAGTGGTGTAGCTTCAAGTGACTATACTCTTTATGGTGGAGTATGATTGTCAGTGAAGACAATGAAAGTTTATGTATTATTTTCAATCAAGGTGGCGATTGTTGGGGTTGTTAAAAAATATAAAATATTATACTCTTTATGATGGAGTATGATTATTGGTGAAGACAATGAAAGCTCATATATTATTTTTAATTATGGTGGAGATTTTTGGGTTCGGTTGAAAATATACATGTTTAAGAAGTCTCACATCGCTTAGTTTTCTGAATGAAGAGAGAGTACAAGGATATATATAAGATAAAAGTTATTTGAAGCCTCACATCAGTTAGTTTTGTGACAGAAGAGGGAGTCCAAGAATATATATAGGATTCAAGTTCTTCATTCCAAGATGCATCAGTCAAAAAATACTTCAAGCTTGTATTCAACCTTCTTTGTTCTCTTATGATCTTCTATTAGAGTGTTCTAAGACATGGTTAGGTATTTGTTTTGGAGGGTATGGGTGTACTGGGGGTCTGGGTTAGTTGAGGGTATATTATGTGTTGTAACAATTTTCACATAGTGTTATTCTTTGGTTGTCTATTGATAGTGGCCTTGGTTTTTTCTCCGATTTTAGAATTTTCTCGTTATTTTCTTGTGTTTGTGATTGTATTCCTTTTTTTTATCTATGCTTTATGTGTTTTTTCTCAACAACTGGTATCCGAGTTTTTGGTTTGATCCGAGGATAAGTGTTCTTAGTATGCCTTTTTGTTGTAGTTTTGTATGATCTTTCACATTAGAAAAGAATGGTAGTTTTGTGAAAGAGTTGTTGAGCTGCAGTCACAAATTTTGTTGTGTGGTTTGGGCTAGAGAAAATTGATGGAAGAATATTTTTTTACTTATACAAAGTTCAATTCAAAGATGTGTTGATACAATCAAGATTACACAAGTTGCAAGATTATGTCGGTGGTTGAAGAGGTTCCTGCCAACAAGGAAGTTGCACCATAATATTTCAACCTGATTTTTTACATGTGAAAATTCTTGAAGTGATTTACCTTCAAGTGAAGTATACTCTTCTTTAGGTGGAGTATGATAGTTCTTTAAAACTATGATTGTCGGTGAACACAATGTGAAAATCTTGGAGTGGTTTAACTTAAAAGTGAAATTTATTCTTCATGATAAAGTATATGATTGTGTTGATGATTTATAAAATTAACTAACCAAACTATCAATTGAAACATATGATTAGAGAAAAGATTAAGCCTCACCTTCGAGTCATATGTCTTTCTCGTATGGTTAATGTATGCTTGAACTAATAACGAGTCTTATTATGTCACGACTATTTTACAAAATAGTTACGCACGATTTCTTGTTGCATAACACGGTTCTTCTGATTACATTCCCTTAATTTCTTGGGCGAAATCTCAATCGGAGAAGGTTTGATCGAGCATAAAAAATGTCCCAAAAATATCTAGTTTCAATAGTGAAATATACAATTATTTCTCAATTATTATCTAGATTGATCCCCTAAGTTCATGGACGAGAAAAGGGATAAACACAAGATATTATTGAATAACTATAAGAAGTTCGTCATTACAGAGTAAAAATTTAAATAGATCACATGGTTCACATTATTGGGGGGATTTCTTCTTAGGGAGACATAATCTAAGGGAACTTACAATAGAAAGAGAATAAATAAAACTTGCAAAAAATTAGAGATGAATCCCTAGTGATGCATTGTCTTCTCCCCTGCTCTGACAATTCACAAAGTATTTTTTTGTTCATAAAATTCAGAGCCTAATGACTAAAGGTATTTTATAATTTGTATAAAAATTTAATGATCGTAGAATCACATTGTTATGTCTCGTAAGTGCATCACGGTTTTGACGATATGTCTAACATGGCAGTATGTGCTTGTAATAAATGCCCCATTCATACTTTTTATCCCCGTCGTGATTTTTCTAGGAGAAGATGATCACTTTGTTGTGCTCTTGATGCGATACATTTTCTTCATTCTTTGGTTTGTTCATTCCATGCTCCAAATGAACCTCTAGAATTGATCGGTGTGGCACGTTTCTTGTTCCTCTTGCAATTTCTCTTCTTTTTTAATTATTTTCATATGTGAGTCCTCTCTTAACTTTTGTCATTATAATTTACATTTTAAAATAACATCGAATTTGCATGGTTAGGATGATTTTGACTTGCATTGGTCATTTTCACGCTTCGTCAAAATCTTTATTAATTTTTACAAAAGCATAAACGAATTAAAAGTAAAAAGCACTTAAATTAAATATCAATTATACTAGAAACATGCAAAGAAGAATTGTAATTAGAACTCGTAGGTGAGAAACACAGTTACATAGTGCAATTGCTTGATCTAAAACAAGATCATCCTCACATGTGAAAATTAGCCAACACATTATCTCATCATATACGTAAATGATGAGTCAACACAAACAAACTAATAATCAACTTATTATATGGTTAGCCGCCTAAGACCCAAAATTTTCACAAATACAAAAAAAATTGCTCACCTAGTGGGATTGAGAAGGTAATCACACCATTCAAAATTTTGGTATCAAACCAAGAGCAAAAATGTGTTAACGGAAAACATTTACTACAAGTCCATTCGAATGGTGTTCAATCATAATATCTTTCCGAAGTTTAGTCAAACTTTATTCATGTAGGATGTTCATATAGGGTTTTTCGAATATGTTTATTATTACTTGTATTAGGGGGAAATGCTAGTGAACTATGTTGTTTACAGTGAATTATAACAAATTTGAAAGTTGCTTTTTATGTTTTTCTTTTGTGAGCAAGAAGGCCTAAGCCCAAAAAGGAAGAAACTACAAAACGACTACTGTAACACCCTATTTCCCGACTCATAAAATAATACAATAATTCAGAGTATATTTTAACCTAAGGGGGTCATACATTCTCAAATAAAACAATTGTTATTAAATTAAACAGCTTGAAGCTGAAAATAAAACATTGAACAACGCCTTAACATAGTCTCATCAAATGAAATTACTCAAATAACTCCAGTTTTTGAAATAAACGCGGTAATTTTCCAAATAAAAGAAATAACACTGTGTCTCTCGTGTTACAATACCAGAGTGACACAAAAGGTACTAGACAAAACGGAAAACAAAAAAGAAGGCAATGACCATCATTCTTCAACACAACAAAACTACATGCTACATGTATCTGGAACATGGGCGTAATAGCCATGCATAAATAGAAAAAAGGGTGTGAGAATAATCCTTACAAATGTTAGTGGTAAAAGTAAACAGCAGGACGATTATAAAAACACATAGATCATTCTCACACAGCAACAACAACAGTACAATTTATAATGTGAACACAAAATGCACAAACTTCTCCTCCAATATGCATGTGGTATCGGGTTTTTGGGCATCAGAGGTGTGTTAGTGATTTATCTTTTTCTTTGATTCCTCTCTAAATCGTGTTCCTCTCTGGACATGACCCCGTCATGATTCCTCTCTGACCATGACCTCACTGGACCGAAGTTCTACCTAACTCTAATATGTATGCATGCATGATTATGTCAGAAAAATAATAGAACTCAACAATCACCAAAAATCATTCTCTAAATTTCACACTCAAAAAAGTTCCTCCCTAGAATCATAAGTTCGTCAATTATCAGGCCTCACTGTAATTCTCTAAATTACTCAACTAAAAAAAATTCATATAGATAATTTTAATAATTATATTATAACTAAAAAATTATCAACCGAGTAAAATTGTATTACTACTCATCAGCTTGAAATTCAACCAATATATTCAAATCATCTCAACATAGTATTGTATAATTTTATTTTATACTCATAGCTCATCAAAGGTTATAACAATTCATATATAACTCAATAGAGTTCTCAAAGAGCTCTAAACAGCTCTACAACAGTTCATAAATCTAAAAAATGACTATATAATACTCAAAAATACACGAAAGTTCTCAAAAATGCTATACTAATAGCCTTTCACATATGATAACTCTACTAAACTCTAAAGGATTGCATCTTGGCTCAAAACTACTCAAAAATAACACAAACGTAAGAAAAAGGTCATAGACACTAAAATTGCTCAAAAATTAACAAACTGACCCACGAACTCGAAAATTTTCGAAACCAGCCGCTGACTCGCTCGACTACCTGCCCCTATTCAGACTCGTTGAACCCCCCCGTCCGCGACAATACGATTGTTGCCGCAACGGCTCCTCTAGCGCCAACCCGCGTTTCGGCATCCGCCATCACGACACCCCCCCAGTAACCACCATCGCGATGAGGCACCCTCATCGACTGTCGCCGGTCGCCTCAATCGCGGCGCGGCCTGCCGTTGTCGGGTACACATTCCTGGCCTCCACCGCGGCTATAACGTCGGCGCGAAACCTCAGTTTCTGGTCAACATCGCCCTCCGTGGCTTTGAAGCTGCCAGTGCAGTACCTCTCGGCCTTCGTCCCGACTTTTCTGATTTTTTGATATTCGAGAAGAAAAAAAACCATTTTTTTATATTTTTTTACTTACCTGACATTTTATGATATTTGGAAAAAAGGGACCAAAAGGGATGCACAAAAAATCATCGATAAACACAGATTAACATATTATACATTACAAAAATCCCAAAATGTCAGATCATAATATTCACAAATTCATACATAATTTTTATTATAGTAATAGAATACAGCAACACAGTAACATCAGGGGTTTTGGTTAAACCCCTTTGGTCATCAACAAGGCCACGAACCATGAAAACTGAAATTGCAGAGATATAAGGGCAATGACTCTTCACCATCCTAACTACTTAAAGTCACTCATAAGTAAATAAACTCCCCATACATCGAAGCTTTGAAGTTTGATGGAATTCTTCCCCTTTTCTAACAATCGCTCGAACGCGGCTCTTTTCCCACTTCAGATCCTTCTTTTTTCCCAAATTCTAATTATTCACGTAAATTCTCAAGCCCCTCACGTTAGCATAAATATAACCTTAATAGTTCCAAATTGTTACCACCCACTCTCACTACACCCCCTTTAATATCTGATTTTAATTAAAATAACTTTTTTATTTTATTTTATAAAACCCAATAAATAATTATTTAATAAAAATATAAATTATATATACACTATAAAATATTCATTTTTTATTTCATTTGATAATTTGTCTAATTATTTTAAATACTTAAAATATATAATTTTTCTAATTTAAATAATTCTATTTTATTTCTTTCTTCCCAATACTATATATTCCTTTTATTTATTAAATTACTAAAATACCCTTAAATCTTATAAAACACGCGAAATAACAAATAACAATAATTCAAGCAAGATATATATATATATATATATATATATATATATATATATATATATATATATATATATATATATATATATATATATATATATATATATATATATATATATATATATATATATATATATATATATATATATATACACACTCAATTATATCTAATAATTTAAATAAATTAATAAACTAAAGTTGGGGTGTTACAATACACTGGGCCATTAAGCCCCAATGCATCCATACGTAAAGTTAAAGCAAATTCGGCTGGACAATCATCAAAATGATAAAAATCTAATTCAAAGTTGAGGTCTAGTTATGTGATTGCATCCAGATAAGAATTGGCTTCCAGATATATATGACTAATACGGATTTCCCAATCTCGCTTGAGATAGAACTTGATTCACTGAAGGAGCCCCCATCCAGAGCCTAAGATGGAATTCCCTTTTGTGAGTGCATTAGAAACTTCCTGATTATTGATTTGAAGTTCAACCTTAGTAAAGTCTTTAGCAACAGCTAACCTCAAACCCTCATATACTCCTCACAGCTTTGCCATAACTCTGTTGCAAGTACCAATAAATTTTGCAAATCCTCCTACCCAATCTCCATTGTTATCTCTAACTAGACCCTTACAACTGGCTCCGTTGTGTTTGACAACACCATATGTGTTTAGACGAAGTCAGTCAATTGGAGGAGGGAGCCATTTTTTAGAGTTCCTCCTGGTATAACCATTCCCTTGATGCCATCCAAAGTTATTTTTGCAGTTTTGTACTTTAATTTTGATGTTGTCTTTCAAGTGAGTGGGCGTAATGAAATCAGTAACATGACTCCTCTGATTTTTCCAATACCATAAAATGTGGCAAGTTATGGCCCATGTAGCAACCCAATTGTCTTGATCTTCACGGCCAAGGTTTACTTGCAAATTAAAATCAATCCAGTAAGACATGTTAGTATTTAAAAATCATCTCAGTACTTAGGAGCCACAGAGGGAATCCACACACTCTTTTGGTGATTATGTATGGGTTAGAAATGGATCTAACTAAAGAGGATCTAAAGAATATTGGGTACCTAGAAAGTACTATTAATTGTTTTGTAGGTACTTGAAGATCATATGCTAATTTTGTCAATTGAAGATTGCTCTTTCAAGATACAAGACTATATGATATGGTAGTTATAAAAAAAATTCAATTGATTATATATGATTTTAAAAAGGGTTGACACATTGGTATCAATATTGGCATCAAATTTTTGTGAAGAGGATACGTGTCTAATTATGTGGCTCTTAATTTTCATCTATCATGATATATCCTTCTTATGTTATCACTTTGCTTTGGAGTTTGTTCTACTTTCTCTTCTTCGTGATGATGTCAAAAGGGGAAGAAATAGTAGGTAATGTACTTGTTCTTGTTCATAATATTTTTCAAGGGAGAAATCCTTAGTTTGCTAAAGAAAGGGAGAGAAAACTTCTAACTCATCAAGCCTTATCTTCTTCCATGGTTTTTCTGAAGAAAAGTTATTCTTGACCTTGGTTAATTTTTCGATGAAGGCAAACAAATCAACAAAAAGAAGATAAAAGCTTATCTAAGAAGAAAAAGATTGAAGGCTAGCACAATCAAGCTTAAGTGATCATAAGCTTTGGAAATCAAAGGAAAGAATTAAGATGGTTAAAGTATGCATTACAATTCTTATTATATATCTTAATGGCTCATAAATTATCATGCATATTCATTTCAAAGTTTCTTACACCATATTACATTAAGCCTTTTGATCCATACCATGAAAAACAAGTTTTTATCACTTTCAGTGTAACACCCTTCTAAATACCCCAAAATATTTAATTAAAATAATAACATATCAATCAGAGTAATTATGCCCCGAAGGGTGTCACACAATCATTTCACAACAATTATCAAAATATCCTGTCATGCTCATTTATTAAATCAAAATAAGACTCTTTTGCATAATTCGCAGCGGGTACAAAACATCGACATTCAAATCATGTACTACATTACATGTAAAGTTGAATCAACAACTAAATTAAAACATAGTCAAACATTCCCTCCCGATGTTACATCTACCAGAGCATGACCCACTAAGGACGACACTAGACTCCATAGCACTAGCTTCTACTCAACTCACTGCTCGTTACCTGAAAAATAGATGTAAGGGTGAGTTTCTCAATCAATATAATAAGCATTATACAACATTATGTAATGTTAAGTAAATACGCATTTGTTCACCCTAACCAGACTACACACTCAGCAACGGCAGTACCAACTCAACATCATACCCAACAATAACATATATCATATGTATAATCTCAAACCATACTCAATCATCAACAACACAACACATAATAACCATATAATACTGGAATATATCCATTCATATTATATGCCATACATTCATTATGCAATGAGACTCAACATATGCGGTACCGACTATTCTTGAACATACAGTTCAAGCTCACCGATCAACTCCAGATACGGCTACTAAGCTCACTAGTCCCACTCATTTGAGATCTAATGACTCACTCACTAATTCCTCACCATGGGAATTAGCTACAGCCCCAAAGGCTAGACTATGCACACTAATTATCTAGTATGCAAACATCAACAACAATTCCATAACAATTCACTCACTAATTCCTCACCATGGGAATTAGCTACAGCCCCACAGGCTATGCCATGCATGCTAATCATCTAGCAAATGCAGCATCAACAACAATCCACAATGGACCTGTGCTCACACTCTAAGCCATACAACAGTCCATTCACAATTACATGCATAATATATACATTCACAACAACATGCATATCATCATACATCATCAATATTTTATCACATAAGCATATCAGATCATGCCAAACAACAACCACAGTATTAGTACACTCTACTAATACCTATACTACTCAAAGCCACGGGAAATGATCCCTAATATGTAATACATCAGCTGAATTGCAACACTCAGCCTAAACAACCAAAAACTGCACAACAACAGCACAGAAAATTCACAATTCTGCCCATACGCGTATTGCCTATGCCCATACGCGTATTGCCCACGCCTGACCAAATCCATACGCGTATTGGCCATTCCCATACGCGTATGCTACGCGTATCACTTCCCCATACGCGTACCACCAGAGACCATTTCACGTTCAAAATTTCATCTTCCTCATCCATACGCGTATTGCCTAGTGCCATACGCGTACCAGCCATCTCATACGCGTATTGCCTAGTGCCATACGCGTATGACCAGAAACCAGAACTCTCAGATCTGCAATGGCTTTCTCTGCTACGAGATCTACTCAAACCAACCTTCCACAGTCCAATTTCTACACAGAAATCATTCATATTTTCAACACAATTCGTATCTTATTTGATTACACAAAATTTGACACTTTTACATCTAATTCCTACGGATTCTTTCTCAATTATACCCCAATTTCGTTCATCCAAAGAGTTCACAATTCATCATGCATCAATCTAGTCAGAGGTAAAACAATGGTTATCACTACCCAGTACATATTATCACATAATGCCCTTTAACCGATGATAACCCCCCTTACCTGAGTTAATCCAGCAATCTCTGATCTCCAAGCTTTTCCTCTTCTCTTGCTCTGCCTTTTTGCCCTTTTTCCACTTTCAACCGCTTCTCTGTGTTCTCCTTTTCACGTGCAACCCTTTTTACAAAAATGGGACTTTTTATTATTCCAACTTATTTTATTCCAAATAAATAATTATCCCAATAATTATTATTCCAAAATAATAATAATAATAATTCAATTATCTAATTAAATTAATAAACATATTATTAACTTAATTTAAATAATTATTATATTATTATCGGGGTGCTACAACTCTCCCCCACTAAAAGAGTTTTCGTCCTCGAAAACATACCTCAAGCGAACAACTCCGGGTAAGACTCCTTCATCTGACTCTCAAGTTCCCAAGTCACATTGCCACCTGCTGGTCCTCCCCAAGCTACCTTCACCAAGGCGATCTCTTTACCCCGCAATTGCTTCAACTCTCGATCCTCGATTCTCATAGGTGATGTTTCAACAGTCAGGTTATCTCTCACCTGTACATCATCTACTTGGACTACATGTGACGGATCATGAATGTACCTCCTCAACTGAGACACATGAAAAACCTCATGCAAATTCGCAAGCGACGGCGGTAAAGCGATACGATAGGCTACTTCTCCTATCCTCTCCAAAATCTGATAAGGACCAATAAAACGAGGTGTCAACTTCTTCGACTTCAAAGCTCGACCAACACCAGTTATCGGAGTAACACGAAGAAACACATGGTCTCCCCCTTGGAACTCAAGTGACTTCCTCCTCTTATCATGATAACTCTTCTGACGACTCTGAGCAATTCTCATCTTCTCCTGAATCATCTTAATCTTTTCTGTAGTCTGTTGAACAATCTCCGGTCCAACCACAGCACTCTCACCGGACTCATACCAACATAACGGTGTCCGACATCTCCTACCATACAAAGCCTCAAACGGTGCCATACCAATACTCGAATGAAAACTATTGTTGTAGGTAAATTCAATCAAAGGTAAATAAAAATCCCAAGCACCTCCCTTTTCCAAAACACAAGCTCTCAAAAGATCCTCTAATGACTGAATCGTCCTCTCAGTCTGACCATCAGTCTGCGGATGATATGCAGAACTCAATCTCAGCTTAGTTCCCAAAGCTCTCTGCAAACCTTCCCAAAATTTCGATGTAAATCTAGGATCTCTGTCCGACACAATACTCGACGGAATACCATGCAAACTTACGATCTTCTCAATATACAACTCGGCTAATCTCTCTAACGGATAATCCATTCTGATCGGAATGAAATGAGCCGACTTCGTCAATCTATCAACAATCACCCAAATAGCTTCAAAGTTCTTACTTGTCCTCGGCAACCCAGAAACAAAATCCATACTGATACTATCCCACTTCCACTCTGGAATAGCCAACGGTTGCATTAGCCCAGACGGCTTCTGATGCTCAATCTTTGACTTCTGACAAGTCAAACAGGAATAAACAAAACTCGCAATTTCTCTTTTCATTCCCGGCCACCAAAATAACTTCTTCAAATCATGATACATCTTCGTAGCTCCAGGATGAATACTCAAGCCACTACGATGTCCTTCCTCAAGAATACTCTTCTTAAGTTCAGTAACATCCGGAATACACACCCGATTACCAAATTTCAAAACACCATTCTCGTCAACTCTGAATTCACCACCTTGACCTTGATTCACTAGAGTCAACTTGTCAACCAAAAGCATATCGGATTTCTGACCCTCTCTAATCTTATCCAAAATACCACTTGTTAACTTCAGCATACCCAATTTAACACTATTGTGAGTACTCTCACACACCAAACTCAAGTCTCTAAACTGCTCAATCAAATCCAATTCCTTAACCATTAACATAGACATATGCAATGATTTCCGACTCAAGGCATCAGCTACTACGTTTGCTTTACCCGGATGGTAATTCAAACCAAAATCATAATCCTTCAAGAATTCTAACCATCTCCTCTGTCT
This sequence comes from Lathyrus oleraceus, assembly GCF_024323335.1. NCBI lineage: Eukaryota > Viridiplantae > Streptophyta > Magnoliopsida > Fabales > Fabaceae > Lathyrus > Lathyrus oleraceus. The sequence goes on along the minus strand of NC_066579.1, from coordinate 11,586,883 downwards.
CATATTCAGCTCTTTCTGATCAAACAAATACTTTAAACTCTTATGGTCACTGAAAACCTCAAATCTTGATCCATACAAATAATGCCTCCACAACTTCAGAACAAATACCACGGCTGCCAACTCTAAATCGTGCGTCGGATAGTTCTTCTCATGAACTCTCAGTTGTCTCGAAGCATAAGCTATAACCTGCTTATTCTGCATCAACACACCACAGCTAGATCACCAATTACCAGTTTATCTTTAGCTTCCATAGTCGCTAATAGCATAAACAACTCTGCCCCATCAGCTACTTCCTCATTCACCTGCCTTGCTGATAGAAACAAACTCTTTCCTTCTTCAATCTCAGGAAAAATCACAGTCTTATCAAAACAATTGATATAGACTCGGTTAAACACCAACCAGTTCATTCCCAAGATAACATCAATCTGCACTAGTGGAAGACACACAAGGTCTATCCCAAAATCTCTACCAAAAATACTCAAAGGACAATTTAAACAAACTGACGTAGTAGTCACTGAACCCTTCGCAGGAGTATCAATCACCATACTACCACGCATCTCAGATATCTCTAACTTAAGTTTCACAGCACAATCCAAAGATATAAAAGAATGAGTAGCACCTGTGTCAATAATAGCTACAAGAGGAAAGCCATTAATATAACACGTACCTCGGATCAAACGATCATCTGCAGAAGTCTCAGAACCCGATAAAGCAAAGACCTTGCCTCCTGACTGATTCTCTTTCTTCGGCTTAGGACACTGTGGACTGATATGACCCACTTCTCCACAGTTGAAACAAGTCACAGTCTTCAACCGACACTCTGCAGCGAAATGACCACCTTTTCCACACTTGAAACACTTCATCTCAGCACTGGTACACTCATGAACACGATGTCCAGCTCGACCACATCTGTAACACTTAACAGGAGCACTAGAGTCTCCCCCACTAGGCCTCTTCATCCCACTCTGCCGCTGGAAACCTTTGCCAGCTGCATACGGTTTCCCACGATCAATCTGATTCTTACCTTTCCTATCAACCCTTTGCTGATAGCTCTCTGCTCTAGCCTTGGAATCCTGTTTGAAAATCCTGCAACAATCAACCAAATCAGAAAACACCCTGATCCGCTGATACCCAATCGCCTGCTTGATCTCGGGACGCAACCCGTTCTCAAACTTCACGCATTTGGAAAATTCCCCAGTAGCCTCACTATAGGGAGTATAATATTTTGACAGTTCTGTGAACTTAGCAGCATACTCAGTAACAGACCGGTTACCCTGCTTCAATTCCAAGAATTCTATTTCTTTCTTCCCTCTGACATCCTCTGGAAAGTACTTCCTCAGAAATCTCTCTCTGAACACTGCCCAAGTAATCTCAGCATTCCCCACAGTTTCCAACTGAGTGCGGGTAGCAACCCACCAATCATCAGCTTCCTCTGACAGCATATGCGTACCGAACCTGACCTTCTGGTTATCGGCACACTCAGTTACTCGGAAGATTCTCTCGATCTCCTTCAACCACTTCTGAGCGCCATCTGGATCGTATGCTCCCTTAAACATCGGAGGATTGTTCTTCTGGAACTCACTCAGTTGACGAGCAGCTCCCATTCCCACAACATTCGGATTTCCTCCAAGTACTCCAGCTAGCATACCCAGAGCCTCAGCAATCGCAGCATCATCTCTACCTCTTCCAGCCATCTCTATTCTGAAAACCCAAACAAACTAAAACAATGAGTACTGATAGGTTACACAACACCTATACCGTACAGGGGAAACAGAATAATTACGACTCGACTCGACCGACTATGCTCTGATACCACTAATGTAACACCCTTCTAAATACCCCAAAATATTTAATTAAAATAATAACATATCAATCAGAGTAATTATGCCCCGAAGGGTGTCACACAATCATTTCACAACAATTATCAAAATATCCTGTCATGCTCATTTATTAAATCAAAATAAGACTCTTTTGCATAATTCGCAGCGGGTACAAAACATCGACATTCAAATCATGTACTACATTACATGTAAAGTTGAATCAACAACTAAATTAAAACATAGTCAAACATTCCCTCCCGATGTTACATCTACCAGAGCATGACCCACTAAGGACGACACTAGACTCCATAGCACTAGCTTCTACTCAACTCACTGCTCGTTACCTGAAAAATAGATGTAAGGGTGAGTTTCTCAATCAATATAATAAGCATTATACAACATTATGTAATGTTAAGTAAATACGCATTTGTTCACCCTAACCAGACTACACACTCAGCAACGGCAGTACCAACTCAACATCATACCCAACAATAACATATATCATATGTATAATCTCAAACCATACTCAATCATCAACAACACAACACATAATAACCATATAATACTGGAATATATCCATTCATATTATATGCCATACATTCATTATGCAATGAGACTCAACATATGCGGTACCGACTATTCTTGAACATACAGTTCAAGCTCACCGATCAACTCCAGATACGGCTACTAAGCTCACTAGTCCCACTCATTTGAGATCTAATGACTCACTCACTAATTCCTCACCATGGGAATTAGCTACAGCCCCAAAGGCTAGACTATGCACACTAATTATCTAGTATGCAAACATCAACAACAATTCCATAACAATTCACTCACTAATTCCTCACCATGGGAATTAGCTACAGCCCCACAGGCTATGCCATGCATGCTAATCATCTAGCAAATGCAGCATCAACAACAATCCACAATGGACCTGTGCTCACACTCTAAGCCATACAACAGTCCATTCACAATTACATGCATAATATATACATTCACAACAACATGCATATCATCATACATCATCAATATTTTATCACATAAGCATATCAGATCATGCCAAACAACAACCACAGTATTAGTACACTCTACTAATACCTATACTACTCAAAGCCACGGGAAATGATCCCTAATATGTAATACATCAGCTGAATTGCAACACTCAGCCTAAACAACCAAAAACTGCACAACAACAGCACAGAAAATTCACAATTCTGCCCATACGCGTATTGCCTATGCCCATACGCGTATTGCCCACGCCTGACCAAATCCATACGCGTATTGGCCATTCCCATACGCGTATGCTACGCGTATCACTTCCCCATACGCGTACCACCAGAGACCATTTCACGTTCAAAATTTCATCTTCCTCATCCATACGCGTATTGCCTAGTGCCATACGCGTACCAGCCATCTCATACGCGTATTGCCTAGTGCCATACGCGTATGACCAGAAACCAGAACTCTCAGATCTGCAATGGCTTTCTCTGCTACGAGATCTACTCAAACCAACCTTCCACAGTCCAATTTCTACACAGAAATCATTCATATTTTCAACACAATTCGTATCTTATTTGATTACACAAAATTTGACACTTTTACATCTAATTCCTACGGATTCTTTCTCAATTATACCCCAATTTCGTTCATCCAAAGAGTTCACAATTCATCATGCATCAATCTAGTCAGAGGTAAAACAATGGTTATCACTACCCAGTACATATTATCACATAATGCCCTTTAACCGATGATAACCCCCCTTACCTGAGTTAATCCAGCAATCTCTGATCTCCAAGCTTTTCCTCTTCTCTTGCTCTGCCTTTTTGCCCTTTTTCCACTTTCAACCGCTTCTCTGTGTTCTCCTTTTCACGTGCAACCCTTTTTACCAAAAATGGGACTTTTTATTATTCCAACTTATTTTATTCCAAATAAATAATTATCCCAATAATTATTATTCCAAAATAATAATAATAATAATTCAATTATCTAATTAAATTAATAAACATATTATTAACTTAATTTAAATAATTATTATATTATTATCGGGGTGTTACATTCAGCACAGGCGTAACCAGTTACACAAACCTGTAATCGATTACAGGTTCAAATATTTTGAATATATTTAAACATTTCTGAGATGTAACGGTGTACAACTTTATGGTAACTGGTTACTACTGAAGCATAGTGATTTTATCTGAATCAGCATGAGTCTAAAAGGTTACAAAACATCATGGTAATTTTTCCAAACATATGCATCAATTCATAGAGGTATTTTATGATATATACAAAGGTTCAAAAATCATAATTCAAAATAACCTATTTGATACATCATATTTACGTACAAGTCAAATCAATTTTCAAGTGTTCATATTTTCCATTGAAAAGAAAATTTGTGCAAAACTTTCATATCTTTGAAAAGAGTTTAACTCATATTATTTTTTAGCACTTGAGTATATATGTTTAGATTGAGGTCAAGAGAAAGAAAATATCAATTATACATTCTTGGAATTCAAGTCAAGTCTTCAAATTACCCAAATTATATACTCTATTTATATTATTAGTTCACCATTGTTGTTTGGTGCGATCATCGAGTTGTTAGTGATTATTGTAAAAAGGTCCTCTAAATTAGTCTGATTCAAACTCCACCATAGTTGTTGGTGTTTGGAAAATTAAGTAAGTGGTATGTTTCTTTGTTATTGTTAAAATATTGTAGAATAAATCTTGGTGTGAGGCTTGTACAAATATCTAATGTTAGTGGAAATCTCTCACAAGGTGTGAGGGGACTAGATGTACCCTTGTTTGGAAAGGGGAACTAGTATAACTCTTTGTGTCTTTTTACATTACTTCACTTTACTTACTACACTTTAATTTTATGTTATTCATCATTCAAAACAGCTCCTACATCTTATTTTAAACTAGACAAAAAAAGGAACTTGCTTATTTCAAGAAAAATCTAGCAAGTCTAATTCACCCCATCCCCTTTCTTAGATTACAAATATATACTTACAGTTTTATGAGTATATTAGCTAGTTGCACTTCTGATCTACAATACTCCAACTTGAGTTTCCCTTTATTCACTTGATCTCTAATAAAGTGATACATTCTCTCTATGTACTCCTGTTGTGATACATATGATGGTTAGTTAAGTCTATGGCTTATTTTTATCTACAAACAACTTTGTCTTCTTAGGTTCCATGATCTTGAGTTCTTCTAGCAACATTTATATCCACAAAGCTTGGCATGTTGCATAATAAGTTGCTACATTTTTAGATTAACAAGATGACAATGCTATTATTCCTTACTTCCTTGAACTCCAAGTGATTGGAGCACCTCCAATCATGAATAGGTAACTTGTAGTACTCTTCTTTTTATCTTGATCTCCACTTAAATATGAACCAGTGTAATCATGTCCCGATGCATTTGTGCTGGTGTTCTTTTGCATTGGCATCAACACACCATGATCATTTATGCTCTTGATGTATTACAACTCTCTCATGGTTGCAGTTAGGAGAAATTCTTGAGCATACTTTCATTTGGTGCAGGATGTAACACCCCAAATTTGATTAATTGAATTATTTATGTATTTAATTTAATTATTTATGTATTTAATTGGTTATTAGGTGTTTTAATTAAAATAAATTATGTGATTATATGTGTTTATGGGGCGTAATGGTATTGGTAGGGTGTGGTGAGAATATGAGTGTTTGGTAGCATATTTAACAGTGACTAGAAATTAGAATAATTAGTATTTTTAATTAAAATTAGGAATAAAGATAGAAATTGGTGGCTTAATGTTAAAAATTATTTACTTAATTAAATTAAATAGAAAATATGAGTTAGTAGAGAAATAAGGGACAATAAGGAGATTTAGAGAATAAGTTGGTGGTAGCATGGAAATGCTTAAATGGGAGAATTGTATTTTATTTATAAATAAAGGAGTGTGAGAATTGGGAGAAGTTACAATATGTGAAATTCAAAGACATGAGTTTAGTGTGTGAAGATACTTCTAATAGTGTAAAGTTGGGCATGTTGAAGTTGACTAGTGGAATCCTTGAAGAGGTCATAGAAGGTCAGAAAGACGATTTGGGAATGGTTGACCGGTTTGTGTCAATCATTCTTGGTAAAGGAGGTGACTTCAAAATCAACGAGAATGGTGTGATGAGGTTCAAAGATAGTGTTTGTGTACCAGATGTGCCAAAGCTTAAAAAAAGTATTCTTAAGGAAGGTCATACAAGTGGTCTAAGTATTCACCCTGGTGCCAATGAGATGTATCAAGACTTAAAAAAATTATTTTGGTGGCCAGAAATGAAGAAGGGAGTAACTGAGTTTGTTTATGCTTGTTTGACTTGTCAGAAGTCGAAGATTGAACATCAGAAGTTGTTGGATCTGATGCAACCGTTAAGCATTCTTGAGTGGAAATGGGATAGTATTCCCATGGATTTTGTGATAAGTTTGTCGAACACGGCGAAAAGATGTGATTCCATTTGGGTTATTGTTGATAGATTGACTAAATCGGCTTATTTCTTTCCAACTAAGATATGTTATCCTTTGCAAAAGTTAGTTGAGTTATACATTGAGAAGATTGTTAACCTGTAAGGTATTTCATCGAGCATTGTGTATAAAAGATATATGAGGTTACATATAGGTTTTGGCAGAGTTTACAGGAAGTAATGGGTTATAATCTAAAGTTGAGTTTTTCTTATCATCTACAGACAGATGGTTAGACTGAGAGAACCATCCAATCTTTGGAGGATCTATTGAGGGATTGTATGCTAGAACAAGGAGGTGTTTATGATATACACTTTTTGTTGATTGAGTTTGTAAGACCCCAAATTTTGTCCCTAAGATCCCTCATGGCATCATATCATATCATTTCATTCCCTCAAGGATCATTGTGCACCTTGCTTCCTTCCCTGTGGGTTGGTTATCTTTTGAGTGTGGTTCTTGATCACCAAGCATTCCTTGCACTTGTATATCATTGCTTTTTCTTTTTATCACTAACCAAAAGTACAAAAATATGTCATCTAACCTTTGTCTTGCAAATGAAGCAATCACAGGTCAAAGCAGTCAAAGGCAGCCATTGAGCAATAGATGGTGGCCATTCTTGAGAATTTGGGCACCATGATCAATCATAAGAGTTCACATGAGCTATGACATCATTTTGAATCAAAATCCCAAGTGTTAGAGGCTTGAATTTCATCTGAGCATAGCCAGGTCAATTGAAACCCTAGAAAAGTCAACAGAAGTCAACTGTCAGTTCAATCATGGATTTGAAGGTGGGAGATGGTTAGAGAGGCCTCATTCATGTCCATACAAGTCTCATTTGACATTTCAAACATCAACAATGAAGAATTTGAGGTCAGATGAAAACTTTCTAAAAATAGTAAGTGACCTATAATTTGAAATTGCCAAAAATGGAAAGGTTTTCTCCTCAATATTACATCATCAATCAAGCTTCAAATGAAATTTTGTTGAACATGAAAGTTGAAGATTTTTCTCTCCCATTTCCAAAAAGTCCAAGATCATCCATTTCTCATGTGTGGTTAAGAAGATATGATCAAAACATGGCAAGGTGTACATGGAGATTCAAATGTGCATAACTTCTCAACCAAATGAAGTGGTTCTTTTTGCTAAATTCTTCTCTTGACTTCTACTATCCAAATCATGCATTGCATCTCATGAATTCTCATCACATAATTATTTGATATTTCACTTGATTTTTGGAGGGAATTTTCAAAGTTTAAAATTGGCCAATTGTTGGAACTTTCTATCATTGCCAATAGCTCCAAAATGCATTTTTAAGTGAATTTGAACTCAGCCACGTGCACTGTTCATCATGCACACCATGCATGAGGTGAATTTGCTAATTTGCACTTACACCTTCATTTTGCTAATCCACTTTGCCAATTGCTTAAACATGATTAGGGAAGTGATTAAGAGGGAGTATATAACATAAATCCTAACAGAATTCTGCTAACAACACTTCACTTTTTCAAGATCTAGATCTAGAATACAAAATTTCTCTCTCAAATTTTCTTCCATTTTCTTCATTTCCATTCCAATTTCTTGCTTAATACTTGTTGTTGAGTTGATCTTGAGCAGGATCCTCCATAGAAACAGTGGAATTCGTGCAAGATGGAAGCATTCATGAAGCTTGATGCATCTATGGCAAATAAAAAATTCTGTTGAAACACGTGCAATTGAGCTGTGATCTTCCTTCCATTCATCTTCACAAGCATCATAGAGGAGATTTTGAGTACTACAAGGCTTGGACAACACCAAATTCGATTCTGCTCTCCAAGAGGTTACAAATTCAACCTCTTAAATTCTCGAAATTATTGTGCTAATGTGATAGATCTTTGAATGCTGATGATGTTAGGCTTTGAATCACTGAAATCCGTGCCAAATTGAGTGAGATATGTTAGTTTGAACTTTTGATGGTGATTCTTGTTTCACTCGATCCGTGCATGTATGATGTGTTTTTGATGGAATTGTTGTTGATTCTTGTTGCCTGATGATTGATCTTTACAATGCTATGCGTGTTTTTCATTTCTGGAGATTTTGAAAATTTTCTGGAAAATTTGATGAAAATCTTGAAGATCTTCATCGTGTTCATGGCTTGCTGCATTTTTCCTGCGAAATTTCCTACAGCCTTCATACTGGTTCCTGCGGATTTTGATGCGTGTTCATTAACATTACCTGCGGATTTTCGCTTGCATGCATGCACGTTGGATTTAGGGTTTAAGTGAAACGACCGTGTTTTATCCTTTACGCGCTTGGCTTTTGAAAATTGCTTCACTTCGATTCCAGCTGGTGACATGTATTCAAAATGCTTCATAATTTTCCAAGTTCCTTCTATTCATTCATATGCTTTGCTTCCTTCATTTTTTAATTTTTCTTTACCTTCTAAAATCCATATTAAATTGAAAATACATCCAAAAAATATGAGGATTTTTGTGTTAGGTCCCATTTTCTGTCTAAAATTTTTTGGTTATTTTTTCACAAATTGTGCATGGCTGGTTTCTATTTGGTGTTAGAGAATGTTAACATGTATCATATTGTGTACCTTGCTTGCCATATCTTTTGTGAAATGATGAGTTTTAATCCAATGAATCTGAAGTTTGACATGCTTAAAATAGACTCTTGGCTGGACATTTTGGTGTTGAGTTTGCATTTTTACCATTTGTGGTTTCTGATTTATGATCATGTGAATGTAGGTGTGACAATGTGTGTCACACCTTGGCTTGCTCATATTGATTAATTTCTTTACCATGCCAAATGAATTTCAAATGATGTGATTTTTTGTATGGTGCTTCTTCTGGATATTGTGATTGCTCATGATTTTTTGGTGGAATTTTTGGATTCATTTCTGATTTGTTTGATATTTTTCTTGCTGGATGGTCATTTGTGCACTTTTGAATAGTCCTGAACTTCAATGATTTGGGAAATGCTGGTTGTTTATCATATGGATGTGAAATTTTGCACATTGTTTCTAGACATATTGAAGTTTGTTTTGGCTTTGATTTGAGGTATTTATCATTTGTCATCTCTGTTTTAGGCTTGTGCTAAGTTGATGTAGCATTTGGTGTCCTATTTGAGCTTGTTTTGATTGCCTTGACTTGGTGAATTTGATTACCATGCCTAATCATGTCCAATTGACCTAATTTTTTGTGTGATGATCATGTTGTGTGTTCTGTTTAGCCATGATTTTTCTCAAGATTATTTGAATCATTTTTGAATTAATGTGCATTTGTTTATTCTGATGTCACAATGTGGTTACAACTTGCATACCTTGCCATGTTTTGATTGTGAAATGCATTTGGTAAATGATATTGACATGAGACCTTTTGGATTGTGATCTTAATTGATTGAAGTTGATTCATATTAATTTTCAGCTTCTGTTTTGGATTTTTTCCTTATCTTTGACCCTACGCTTTGACCTAGTGGTTTGCCTCTCATGTTTGAAGTTTTGTTTCAGGTTACACATTCAAGTTACACAATTGACGATGCCTCATCTTGAGAGCATTTGATATTTGCTTTTGGTTACTAATGTGTGTTTTGTAGGTTGATGTTGACTCATTTGAGATTGACTTGTGGCTTATGCCTTTGCTTATTGATTGACTGTTGATATTAACTGTTGGTTGTTTGTCTGTATAGTTGTACTGATTTGTTTGATGTTTCAACAGGTACATTAGTTGCTTAAGTTCACTTTGAACTTGCTTTCGCTTGGTTGCTTAACCAATTAGGTATAATTTCTCTTCTTCATGTAGTTTGGAAGATCTGGCTTGTTATGTGGTCAGGCACCTGTCTGAAGTCCTCCTTAAGAGGCAATGCTTGTGATTGTTTACTCTTTGTGCCAAGCAGGAAAAATCCTTGGATAAGGCAATTGGTAGATAAAAGAGATGTGTAGTCCATCTCCTACTATTCAGTGTGTCATCCCTTTGCTCACATTACATGTTGATGCATTGTGGATATTAACCCAAGATCTATAGAGTCATTCACTTGTGGAGAGAGTTCCAACTTGTAACACCTCAAAATTTGCCCTCCTCTCTTGGGACTAGCTTAGCATATTGCATTTGATTGTGTAGGTCATTAATCATTGCATCTTTGCATATCATGTGAAATAAGCAAGTCATCCTCCTAGGTCTTTCTCAGAAGATGAAGAGGTTAAAAGATGCAAGCTTGCGGGTCTCATGAATTGATCACTAGCCATCTGAGGGTTTGTGCTTCAATTAGGGTTTCTTGGTTTCTCAAGGAGGTTGATCTTTATCTTGGTTGAAGTGGTACATCACCATCATCATGGTTTTATCATCACCAAGAGGTTCATTATTCCTGGCAAGTTTCCTTGGGATTAGGGTTTTGACCTCTAGTCAACCCTAATCATCTGCATTGTGCCAACCAGGGTTTGTCAAGGAAAGGAGGTCTTCATTGAGATGGGGATTGTCATTACATGGTTTTATGGAGCTTGTGGAAGCTAGGGTTTTGTTTTGGAGCCATTTCATCAGGAGAGTGAGGCTCAAATTCATCTATGCATGATCAAGTCATCTATCAACTGAAAAAGTCAACCACAAGTCAACTGTTGGATTTGGAGGTGGGAGATGGTTAGAAATACTTCATTCATGTTCAAACAAGTCTCATTTGACATTTCAAAAATCAACATTGAAGAAAATAAAGTCAGGACAAAACTTTCCAAAAATAGAAAGTGACCTGTAATTTGAAATTGCCAAAAATGGAAAGGTCTTCTCCTCAAGTTTCCATCATCAAGAAAGCTTCAAATGAAATTTTGTCCAACATGAAAGTTGAAGATCTTGCTCTCATCTTTCCAAAAAGTCCAAGAACATCCATTTCTCGTATGTGGTTAAGAAATTATGGATCAATCATTGCCAAGTGAATTTGAACTTCAAGCTTGCATAACTTTTGAACCAAAAGGCCAATTGAAGTGGTTCTTTTTGGAACATTTCTCTCTTGATCTCTACTATCCAAAACATGCATCTCATACTATGCATTTCCATCACAAAAATATTGGCATTTTCATTTGAATTTCATTTGAATTTTGGAGGGAAATTTCCAATTTGAAATTTAGGCATTGCATTCACCTTTTACCAATTGCATTTGCTTCCAAACAGGTTTTTAAGCTCATTCCAAGTTAAACTCGTGCACTGTTCCATTGCATGCATGCATGAGGGGTGCTTTGGCCAATTTGCATAAACACTCCCATTTCCCTAATCCACTTAGCAATTGATTAGAGCTTAATCTAAACATGATTAGGAGAGGGTATTTAAGCTAAAACCAAACAGAAAATAACAACAACAATTCACAAACTTCAGATCTGAAAATTTTCTCTCAATCTTCTCTCAACTTTTTCATCCAAATTCTTCATAAGCATTGCTTGGTTCTTGATTTCTTCATCATCCACAAGCATCATTGAAGGTTTTGGTAGCAAGATCCAGGAGAATTCATCAAGATTCGCAGCTGTTGAAGTTTATGCTCATTCATGGTAGTTGAAGTTTCTGGACAAAGCAAGCACGATTGAGCTACTGTTCTTCATCCATTCATCTATCTCATCATTGGAGAACATCTGTTTCAGCTTTCCAGGACTTGAATTGCACGATTCCACTTCTGTTTCTCCAGCAAGGTTAGAATTCGATGCTCATGATTCATAAAATTGATGTATGCATCTTGTAGATCTCTCATTGGTGGTTATGCTGAGCTTTAGATCTCTTAGTTTCATGCAATAACGAGTTAGTTGTGATGATTTGAAGTTTGGCATGTGAAACTGTTCTTGCTCGATTTGCTTGATACATGTAGAATTAGGTTAAGATAATCATTGATCCGTGTTGTATGCTGAAAGAGGAGTCCATTGGTATGCGTTTTGTGAATTTCTGTGATGATTTGTTCTTGAGTGCATGAATGCGTATGAAGGTGGATGAATGTTCTAGGGTTTTGCATTTCCAGAATTGTTTTGATCTTCATGAGCCTTGTTTGCATGTGTTTCCTTGTTTCTGCTCATGCATTGGTCCACACAAGCGTATGCGTGGCCATTTGATTGGTTCAGAGTGTTTGCCTTGGCCACGTAGATTAATGAAGCGCTGCGTTTTGGCAGCCAGCGCGCTTCATTCAAATGTTCACACGGTTCGATCCTCCTGTTGGACATTTCCAACAATTGCCTTGCATTTTATTTCACATTTTCTATCCATGTTCATATATTGATTCATCATGTTTTTTATTTTTCTCATTCATTCAAAAATCCATAACTCAATGAATAATGATCCAATTGATGTGAGATTTTTTGCACCTTGTTCTTCATGATGTCTAATATTTTATGGTTATTTTTCCAGAATTTGTGCTCGGTTGGATTTTTAATCTGCCTTGGGTTTGTGTATGCATATGCTATCTTGCACATTGCTTGCCATTTTCTTTGTGAAATAATGATGGTTAATCCAATGGATCTGAAAATTGACATGCTTAAACTAGACATCTTGCTGGTCATTTTGGTATAGAGTTTGCATTTTTCTCATTTCTGGTTGTTGAGATATGATCTGTTTAATATAGGTGTGACAATGTGTGTCACACCTTTGCTTGCTTGATTTGTTGATTTTCTTTGCCATGCCAATTAAATTCCAATTGATGTGATTTTTTGCATGATGCTACTTGAGGATGTTAGGATGGATCATGAATTTTTATGGAATTTTTGGATTGATTTCTGATTTGTTTGGGATTTTCCTTTCTGATTGACCATTTGTTGACTTTTGAATAGTCATGAACTTCAATGATTTGTGAAATGCTTGATGTTTATCATATGAACTTGAAATTTTGTACATTGATTCTATACACTTTGAAGTTTATTGTGGCTTTGGTTTGAGACATTTATCATGTGTGGATTCTGTTTTAGGCTTGTGTTAACTTGATGTATGAAATTGTGCCTCAATTGAGCTTGTTTGTGCCCATCTTGACTTGATGAATTTATTTGACTTTCCTAAACTTGTCCAAATGCTTTGATTTTTGGTGTGATGATCATGTGATGTGTGCTGTTTAGCCATGATTTTTCTTGAGATTTATTGAGTCATTTTGGAATTGATATGGATTTGTTCATTCTGTTGCTACAATGAGCTTTGAACTTGCATGCTTTGCATTATTTGACTTGTGAAATGAATTTGGTTGATGCTATTGACATGAGACCTTTTGGATTGTGTTCTTAATTGATTGAGCTTGATTCTTGTCAATTTTCATGTTCTGTTTTGAATTATTTCTCCCTCTTTGACCCTAGGCCTTGTCCTAGTGGTTTGCTTCTCATGTTTGAGCTTTGTTTTCAGGACAAGAAGCATATGGCCTTGAGGAATTGATTCATTGGCTTGAATTGCCTATTTGGTTGATGTTGATTAACATTGAGTTGTTTTGTAGGTGATTTAGCTCCTTTGAGTTGAGCTTGTGCTTTGCCTTGGTGCATTGATGTTTGTCTGTTGGCTTGTGTACAGTTGACTGTTGACTTGTAACTGTCTGTTTGACTTTTGTTTGAATTGTATACTGATTGAGTTAGATTGTTTTCAGGTACATTAGTTGCTTAAGTTCTTTTGAACTTGCTTTTGCTGTTGCCTGGTTGCTTAACTAATTGAGGTATAACTCACTGACTTCATGTAGCCTGGAAGACCTGTCCTGTTACTTGGGCAGGCACCTGTCTGAAGTCCTCCTTAAGACGCAATGCTTGTGTTTGTTTATGTTTGTGCCAAGCAGGGAAAGACCTCTATGAGGCAATTGGCAGATAAAAGAGATGTGCAATCCATCTCCTGCTAATCAGTGTGTCATCCCTTTGCTCACATTACATGTTGATGCATTGTGGATATTAACCCAAGATCTTTGTTGAGTCAGTCATATGTGGAGAAGAGTTCCAACTTTCTGAACTCCCACACCTTCTATCATCTGAAGCTCTCCCAGGCCAAGGATAAGAGCTGTGAGGCACACCCCTCACTTCCCATTTCATCTGCTTCACCCTAACTCTCAATGTTAGGGTTAAGAGCTAACATCACCCTGATACAGTTGGCTTGTGTTTCACAGCCTAACCTTGTGTGAGCCCACTTTGTTTGTATATAGTGTGTGCTAATTGTGTGTATGTTTGCTTCGTTTTGATTGTGATGTTTAGGATAGCTTGCTGCCTGTGCAAGTTAGATAGAAAACTCAACCTAGGACCATTGTGGAATACATGATAACTATTAGGCTCGAGTCAGTCTCCCTTCTAGTTTGTCATTTCCCAGTCTCTGGTTAGGAGAAAGTTTCTCCCCTGTTCAGGGGAACTACGTTGCCCTGATCCTCATACCAGATGAGGTACGTAGGCAGGAGGTCGTACGAGATCTCTCCGGGCACCCTTTTTCTTTTTGTGTGTGTTTGCTTGACAGTTACTAGACTCGAGTGCCAGACTCCTTAGTAACTTGTTATGTGTTAACCTTCTTGTGTGTGTTAGGAGATGGATGTAAGACCAGCAATTGGCATTCCGTATCCTATTGGTGTTTGTTGTGTGGAGTCTGACGTAAGCCCAACGATTGGAAGTTGGTTTCCTGTGTGTGTTTGTTGGTTCGGAGTCCGATGCAAGTCCATCGATTGGCATTCGGTTTCCATGTTTGCCTGTTTGTGTGTTTGTTTTGACGTCTCAGCATCTGTGCGTGTGTTTTGTTTCGGCGTGCGTGAGCCAAACTACGGTAGCTCTGATTCTCATTTCAGATGAGATACGTAGGCATAGGATGCGATATCCTAGCGAGCCCTTTCCCCTCTTCTCCCACCTGTGTTGTTTTCAGTGTGTGTGTGTGTGTGATGTTTGTGAGTAGTTTTAGCAACCTTTTTCTTTCCTTTTGAGCGTGGATCCCGTCGAGTACGACGAATGCGTAGGGGTGCTAATACCTTCCCTTCGCATAACCGACTCCCGATCCCATCTCTCTTTGGTCGCGAGACCATGTCTTTTCCAGGTTTACTTCGAGCGTTTCCTTTCCCTCTTTTGGGATAAATAACGCACGGTGGCGGCTCTGTTTGTTTTGTTTTAGCCCGCCGGTTGTTTTTTCGCGGATGCGACAGCTGGCGACTCTGCTGGGGAATAACAGAAGTTGACCTCCTGCTGGTCCATCTTCCCTAAGCGAGTCTCTCCTAGCGTTCTCTAGGATAGTTTAGGTTGCTTTTATTGCTGCTATTTATTGCATTTATGATTATTATGTTGTATATATATTTGCATAAATATTTGCATGCATCATACTATCATCGTGCTGTTCTGTACAGGTGGTTCCTATGATTTGGGGTGGGTATTCTGAGTGGGGCTAAAACCCAGGCCCGAGTATACACCTAGGATTAGTGTGGTCTCAAGTTTCCTCACTTGCTTTATCAGCATGATGTTGCGACGTGACATACCACAAGCCGGACGAGGTTCATCTGAGAGAGCTCTTCCATTGTGGAGTACTCCACTTTGGTCTAGTTACCTCTTTTGAGCTGTTGACTTCGGTGACCGATCTTTCCCGGATCTTTAGTTTAGACGATCTTAAGAGAGCTACAACGGCACACCCGAAAGGGCAAACCCGTTGAGTATCTTTGCCCGATTGTCGAGACCATTATCCGCCTTAGGATAACCTGATTAGAATTTACCTGTGAGGGGAGGGTGATTCTTACAGATGCATGTTCTGATGGTGACTTTGATGGTGACTAATGGTTCCGTTGATCAGAGTCCTATTTATAAGTCAGATTTATGGACATTTATTTCCGAGACGCCGGAGTTCCGCCCGTGGTATTTATTAGTGGGGATCCGTTTATTTCAGGATTCCCTAGGCTGGTTCACATGATTTTGTGGTTATCAGATCAGTGGATCTCAGGTGATGATGGTGATGTATCACTCCGTTCCGTTTATTTCGGAACCCCAAGTCGGATTTGTGGTTCCATATTCCTTCAGATGGTGGTGATCAGTTCAGAGGCTGTAACTCAGTGCAGTGGTTATTCAGATGACTTGGAGGATGGCACAATGCATTGCATTCATACATCAGCATCATTAACATTTTGCATTTACCTGCATCTAACACATGTTTATCCATATGCAGGGACATTTTTGATTGAGATCCTGGTTGAGAGACTTCTTTGCTCAGACATGAGGACCGGTTTGAAAGACGATGTTGTCTACAGTTTCTTCAACCCAGAGATTGATGTGTTGAGAGATATGATAGCATTGATTACACCCGACCATGTGGGGATGTTCAGGGAGGCATACGGTGGTATTCTGAAGTTGGTTTTCAGGCTCACAGACAGTGATAGGAGCGCCATTCATACTCTTCTCCAGTTTTATGACCCAGGCTTGAGATGTTTCGTCTTCCCGGATTACTTGTTGGGACCTTTGATATAGGACTATGCTAGCATCCTGGGTATTCAGATCAGAGATTAGATTCCTTTCTATGTCACTAAGGAGGAACCTGATGTTGCTGAGATCTCTCGTGCTCTTTATTTGAGCCCAGAGGTGACCAAGGGGGGTTTGAAGGAGAAGGGAAGGTTACCCGGTTTTCATTTGAGTTTCTTGGAGGCTAAAGCCAAGGAACATGCTGTTTTGGGTAATTGGAAGACGGTATGTGCCTTGATTGCTGTGAGCATTTATGGGACCATCCTGTTTCCTAATCAGAAGAGCTTCATGGATATTAATGCCATCAGGCTGTTTGTGCAGAGGAATCCTATTCCTACTCTGGTTGGGGATGTATACTACTCGGTCCATAATCGGAACGAGAAGCGGCGTGGGGGATTGATCAGATGTTGTGCTCAGATGTTGTGCTCAGCTGCTGTACAAGTGGTTTATGGGGTATTTGCCTTCCAGAGGTGCCTTTGTCGCTCTTGATCCTACTGTCAAGTGGTCGGTCAGGTTGATGGGTTTGCGGGCCAAGGACATAGCTTGGACTCACAATGGTGTGGCCGAACGAGATTTCATCTACAGTTGTGGGAGTCTTCCCAATGTGCCTCTTATAGGAGTCCAGGGTTGCCTTAATTATAACCCGACGCTTCTTAAGAGACAAATGGGATTCGCTATGGAGGTTCCTCCTCTCGAGCGCGAGATTCAGGAGTCATTCTATTTCCCGGATGAGGGTAATCTGATGCGGTTGAGGCAAGTGTCTGGGGCATGGCGTAATATTCAGAGGAAGGGTAAGGTTCCTTTCGGCAAGGCCAACAGCAGGTCTTTTCCTCCATTTGACGATTGGCTTAGGAAGAGGATAGAGCTCACACATCTACCATTTCCTGGAGGTGATCCTTGGTGTCCTATGATTGAGGGGCCACGTTCTTCTGTCAGCATGGAAGAATTCCTTGAGATGAAGAAAGCCAGAGATCAGCTGCAAGTAGAGAAGACTGAATTGGAGATGAGTGTTGCTAGGATTCAGATGGCTAATCAGGAGATCAAAGCGAGGATGGAAGATCAGGATAAGAGACATGCTCTTGTGGTGAAGCGCTTTGAGATAGACACCGCTTATTATGGCAAAGTCAGCCAAGCTTTAGAGTCATCCACAAGGGAGCACGACATCACCAAGGAGAGGTTGGCTAGAGCTTCGAAGGTCATTGAAGATGAGAAGAGGAGACAAATCCTTGTGAGGGATCAGAGGGACGACAGAGTCAGAACCCTTATCGCCGAATGGGAAACAAAGCTGAAGACTAAGGAAGCGGAGAATGTGAAGATCATTGATGAGAGAGATCATTACTTCAGACAGATGAAGATTGGCCAGAAGGAGATAGGGAGATTGCAGCAGGAGAACACTGAGCTTAGGTTTGCCGTGAAGTTTACCAAGATGGTAGATGATGCAGAGCCTTCTGTGGGGCCTTCTTCAGTGTAGCCTCTTGTTATCATTTATGTTGAATTACCTTCAGGCCTGTTGACGGAATTCACTTGCTTGTATTTTCTTTCTGATTCTGGAGAATTGTAATCTGACTTGTGTCAGCCTGATGTATGACTCTTGCACGTGCGGTGCACTTTTGATATGCAATGGTTATTTTCATTCAGTGATCGGTCTTCAAGCTTTATTTGCTTTCCTGTATGCACTCACATAGCACACACATGGTTGGTTGGGTGATATCTTTGCTAAATCATATATCTCTGATCTTTATGGCAAAATCAACAGATGAGATGTCAGAATATTGTCGCCGAATTATTATCTGTCTCGATGAAACCAGGATCGAAGGACAGAGTGTTCCTCATATGGATAGCCATTGCATTCATGCATGAACCATAATAACTTGTCTTCTGTTTTGCAGGTGTCAGTTTCTAACATGTTTGATTGACACAGGAATGACGAATCTCCCCAACGCCGACCTTCTCGAATTAAAAGAGATGATAAGGGAGTTGTCCAATGTTGTACGAGGGCTCGCCAAGGGGCAAAAAGCGATCGCCGAGAAGGTGGAGAGGATTGAAAACTGGCTGAGAATGGGGGAAACCCAAGGAGATGCTCTGTCGTCTGGAGTAAAGAAGCCCTCTGGCGGTATTCAGCACAAGAAGGAAGTTGAGTCAAGTGATGGGCACGCAAAAAGGGGTAAAGATCGTTATCACCCGTATGCTGCTGCATTGACTATTCCTGCTGGTAATTCATCTGTACTACAGCAGCGGCAGTCACCTCCACAGAGAACACAGAAAGCTGGGTGCCAAGTGAGAAGAAGGACGACAGATCGTCATTTTAATAAGCCGCCCGTGACTTATGCCTCTCTATTTAAAAGGTTGATGGATCTCGGGTTGGTGCAGCCAAGGACATTGGTTCCAGGGAAACCGGATCAGAGGCTTGCAAGTTATGATGAGAATGTCAGGTGCGAGTTCCATGTTGGTGCACCCGGACATCACATTGAGGGGTGTAAAGCTTTTAAGCATGTCGTTCAAGATTTGGTGGATTCTAAAGCCATCAATTTTGCACTGATGTCGGATGTTAATGCTAACCCCATGCCGATGCATGGCCCTATGGGGGTGAATGTGATGTCCAAAGACAAGAGGAAAATGGATGAAATGAATGGGGATCAGTTAAAGATTCCAATGTCTGTGGTCCAGAAGCATCTGATGAAGAGTGGGGCTTTCCTTGGTGTTGATAACTGTTGTGCGGCTGTCGCCACAAATGGGTGTGCAATGATGAGGGAAGCAATTCAAGGAATGATTGAAGTAGGAATGGACGATGAAAGATGTAAAGCACCCAGTCTGGCAGTTGAAACCGTCAAGGTGGAGAACATCATTCTTGCTGAGAAAGAGAAGAAGCTGTCCATTTCTTCTTACAAACAAGCCCTAGAAGTGGTGAAGAATAGAGAGGCCCAAGGTTGGGGAAAAATCATAGACATTGTGGTGAAGGCGGATATGTTTGGGGTTGGCTATCAGCCAGATCAAGACTTGTTTGGGCAAAACAGAGGATGTCGCCCACCGTTCACATTCGTCAGTGCTGGAATGTTGGATCCAGGTCACGCCTATACAGTGGGTGAAGAGATTGACAGTGACCGCGAGCTGGAGTCGTGGATAAAATTGTGCGTACCAGGGAACTGGAAGGCCTCAAAGATCATCACTGTCACTCATCCGGAAGAGTAATGTTTTCTGTTTTCAGTTTTATTTGCATGGAAGCCATACGTTTTGCCCAAAACGTAATGGTTCATTGTAAGGGCCATCTCATGTGTTTCATTTTGCAACATTGTGCATCATTAATAAATGGATGTTTTTCACATTAAAAGCGGTGTTCCCTGTTTTTCATTTATTTTTGCAGTTTAAAAAACAAATAAAAATGGCAATGTTTGTTTTCATTTTTTTTTTCCTTTTTTAACTTGTCTCGTTCCGACTTCGAAAAATAATTCTCCGGATCTCATTGATAACAATTTGGTTACACCTCATATGACTTCGACAATCCGATCTATCATGCCGAAGAAGAAGGCGAAGAAGATTGTGATCTGCTGGAATTAGCCAGGTTGTTGAAATAAGAGGAGAAGGTGATTCAGCTGCACGAAGAGCAAGTTGAGCTTGTTAACCAGGCACCGCCGAGGTCAGAAAGGAAATGAAAATTGGGGCCCCTTCAGAGGCGAGTCGAGAGCAGAATGGTAGCCCTGTTGAAAGAGCATGTGGATACCTTCGCCTGGTCGTGTCAGGATATGCCAGGGTCGGATACCGATGTCATTGTGCACAAGCTACCATGGAGAGAAGACTGTCCTCTAGAGAAGCAGAACGCCAGTGTCGCGTATCAGAGTGACTTTGTTTCATGATATGATTCATCGTGGAATCAAATGCTATGTTGATGACATGATAGCAAAGTTCCAAACAGAGTGGGGCATTCGGTAGACGTGATCAAGTTGGTCGATCGGTTAAGACAATTCAAACTGAGGTTGAATTCAAATAAGGGCACTTTCAGAGTGCGGTCCGGTAAGCTGCTGGGGTTCATTGAAAGAGAGGAATCGAGGTTGATCCTGCTAAAAAAAAAAGAGAAAGAAAAATAAGAGAAATGCCTGAACTGAGAACAAAGAAAGAGGTTCGTGGTTTCTTAGGTAGATTGAACTACATTTCACGGTGCATATCTCACCTAACAGCCGCGTGGGAACCCATTCAAGAAAAAAGATCAAACGGTCAGGGGAAATGATGAGTGCCAAGGGGCATTGAAAAATAAAAGAATAAGTTGCAGGAACCTCTGATTCTGATGCCTCCCATGGAAGGAACAACTGTTAATCTGTACTTGACGGCCCTCGAGGGTTCTATGAGGTGTGTACTGGGGCAGCATGACGAGTCTGGTCGAAAAGAGCATGCAATTTACCTTAGTAAAGAGTTTACCGACTGTGAAACAATACATTCACTGTTCGAGAAAACTTGTTGTACTTAGGCATAGGCTGCTCGCCGATTGAGACAGTATATGCTGGTTCATACCACTTTGTGGATTTCCAAGATGGATCCGATCGAGTATGTGTTTGAGAAGCCAGCATTGACCGGACGGGCTGTGAGAGTGCAAAAGAATATTGACTGATTTGTGATGCTCTCAAAAAGTGATCAAGGGGAGTGTATTGTCTGATTACCTCGCCCAGTAACCCATTGAGGATTATCAACTGAGGAAGTTTGAGTTCCCTGATGAGGATATCTCGAGGTGCTCAAATCGAAAGATTGTGAGGAACCGACCCCGGAGGAGGGGCCTGACCCTGAATCCGAACGGATTCTGATGTCTGATGGGGGAAGGTTAATATGGATGAGTTGGTGCTTCTTTGGGTACGCCAAAAGAGATCCCACATTCCTTTTGTTGCCCGGATAACATTTGAATGCACCGACGGTGTGATTGAGTATGAAGCTGGTATCCTGGGTATCGAACCTCGGTGCGTGCATCTACTGGGGCAAAAGCCTTTATAGCTGTGTATGGGATGGAAGCCGTGCTACCGGTTGAGGTGCAAATTCCCTCTTTGAGAGTCCTGATGGACGTGAAATTGCAAGAGGCTGAAAGGATAAGGACTCGGTAGGACGCGTTGAGTATGATTGAGGAAAAGAGGCTGGCAGCCATCTGTCATGGGCAGTTGTACCAGCAGAGGATGAAGCGTGCTTTTGACCGAAAGGTGCGACCTCGCGTGTATCACGTGGGTGATATGGTGCTGAAAAGGACCCTTCCTCCTCAAAGCGATCGTAGGGGCAAGTGGACACCCAATTATGAAGGTCCATTCGTGGTTAAGAAGGTTTTCTCTGGCGGAGCCTTGTTGCTAACGACCATGGATGGCGAGGATTTTCCATCCCCTGTGAATGCGGACGCAGTTAAAAAATACTTCGTATAAAGAGACCCGCTGGACGAAAAGAATAAAATAGTCCAGGCAAAAATGGGCATCCCGGCAAACCAAAGAAAAAATGATGAAAAAGGTTCGGGCAAAAATGAGGGATAAAAATGAAAAAAACTGTACACCCGGCAAGTCGAAAACCCCACAAGGGCGACTTGGGCAAAAAAGGGTATCCCGGTGGACTGAAAACCCGAAAGGGCGGTCCAGGCAAAAGAGGGATTGAAACGAACAATTGCGTCTAGCATGATCGTTTGTACTTTGGATATGACAGGGATAATCCCCGGCAGGGATCAGTCGGAACCGTCTTGTTCAGAAGGCAGAAAGCAATGAGAGTCTGAGGACATATGGGGTGTAACCGAGTTGGAACTCGATGAGATCACGGTTTCACATTGCCAGTAGGATAGATTTTCCTTTTGTGCGCAATTACCTCTTTTCAGGAATTGCTTCCTTTGTATTGCTCAGTTTTGAGCCACACTTTTTGATCAATAAAATGCATATTCAGTCAAATAATTTTTGTTTCTGTTTTCATAACCGCTTTGATTGCAAAAACATCTGTTTATTTTGATAATGAATCTTTGCATTTTAAGACATACAGGTCCCTTCCAATGCATGCTTATAAGATTGAAAGCTTGAAATCTTATTTGGAAGGATGAGTGACCCAAGTGTTGAAATCTTGACACGCCTGGGGCACGTTTTTGTTTAACGATCTCTTTTGCAGGAGCTGTTAGATGTTTTCACTCACTTGCAGGTTGTGATGTGGAAGTTTTTGAAGAAAGATCCCCGCAGAGTCCAATCAGGGGCAAGGGATAGAAGAACGATGAAAGGACGACGAAAGAAGGACGACGATCCTAGAGGGTAATCAAGAAGACTCTTCAAAATCTGAAGATTAGAAAGTCTGTACCAATCTAAGGAGTTCGATCTCCGTCGAGTACGGAGCAGGTGAGAATACAAGGTGAGGAATCAGAAAAGTCCAGACGAGTCTGGGAGCACAAAATTGGAAAGCTGACATTGGATTAGCTGTGGGATGCCATGGTTCGACGAGTCGACGGGTGTTCTGCGCCAGACTTTCCTGGTTTCCCCAAGCAGGGTTGGGATTGTTACTTCCCCAGCAGATTCAAGGTCTGTGACTTCCCTAGCATGGTCGGTATGGTTATATCCCCCAGCAGGTTGGAGATCGGTATTTCCTCAGTAGCCATGCCCGAAGGCTGCTGTTTCCCAGTGGAGGTATCTATTGGTATTGGTTTCTCCAAGCAGAGTCGGGATTATTGTATCCGCAGCAAGTCAAAGACCGTTGTTTCCCCACAGCGTGCGTTGGTGGTTCTTTCCCCAGCGAAGTCCCCAAGCGGATCGGATGCAGAGGAGGTTATTCCTGGTAAGGGTGGCCTATTTCCTGGCAGCAGTGTTATTCCCTAGCAGGGTGGAGTTGGAGCAATGGCGAGTTCCTCAGTAGAGTGCCTCGAGCTCCCCAGAATAGTCCCTTGAGGGGGATACCTTTTATGCATTCATCATGCAGATAAGCATAGCATATTGCATAATAAATCGCGTAGCATTTCCATAATTGTGGAGCATTACGCTTAAAAAAATCATGCATCATCATTGCAAGCATAGGCTAGTCTCAAGTCGTGGTTACCGTTTGAGATTTGGTTTCACCAAGGTGAAGATGCTGCTCAAGCCGTGGTTACCGTTTGAGAAGTGGTTTCGCTAGTTGGAAGATCAGTATCAGCATTGCAAGCATCAGTTACTCGAGTTGTGGTTACCGCTTGAGGTTTGGTTTCGCCGGATGGTGAAGATGTGGCTCTGAGGAGTTCGGCATCGTGATTTTGAATCAACAGTATTCCCCAGTAGTACGATACTGGAGGAAACTTTTCCGTCGGACAGAGATGGAAATGAAGATCGCGATCAGCGCGACTCGAGCCGTGGTTACCGCTTGAGATTTGGTGTCGCCGGATGGTGAAGATGTTACTCTGAGGAGTTTAGCATCATGACGTCAGATCAACAATGTTCCCCAGTAGTACGATATTGGAGGAAACTTTTCCATCAGACAGAGATGGAAATGAAGATCGCGATCAGCGCGACTCGAGTCGTGGTTACCGCTTGAGATTTGGTTTCGCCGGATGATGAAGATGTTACTCTGAGGAGTTTAGCATCATGACGTCAGATCAGCAATGTTCCCCAGTAGTACGATACTGGAGGAAACTTTTCCGTCGGGCGGAGATGGAAATAAAATCAAAGGACGTTACGCGATCAGCGCGAAAGGGGGTTTCAATTGGAGAAAGGGAAGTGTTGAGGCATTTTCTGGAGAATGGGGTTCAAATGGAGATTGGAGTTGAAGATTATATCCGGGATGAGGTCCTCAGGATTATCTTTTGTTCATCTGTCACCTTAGACTTTGGCTGAGGTCAACAGAGGTCGTTATGGGTGTCTTCTGAGGAAGAGATGCACATGTTACCTTCCTTTTGTGAAGGTGTACCCTCTGATATGTCGCCATCAGAGTGGTGTGTTGGTGTTATTTCCGACGTTGCCAGCGGAATTATCACAAGAAAGCGGAGAACGGGGTCCAAATGGAGAAAAGGAAGTGTTGAGGCATTTTCTGGAGAACGGGGTCCAAATGGAGAAAAGGAAGTGTTGAGGCATTTTCTGGAGAACGGGGTTCACAATGGCGATCGCAAGTTATCGTCAGGCGACTGGGGTTCAAAATGGAGAGCGGGGTTCATTATTTGGCAAACAAGAATACTACGAAGATATCGGGGTTCAACTGCGGTGATCCGGGATCATTCGCGCAAAAGGAAATATATGTTCGGGGTTTAAAAAACGAAAAAGTATCACTCAGAAAGTTCCGGGGTTCAAGAAAAGCAAAAAAAAAAAGATGATAATAATCCCCAGCGGATGTGGTGTTCAGGCCATGGTTATCTCTGTGTTACCGTTTATCCAGATATATTTCTGTTTCGGTATTCAGGCCGACTTTCTCCGTACCAGACGGGTTCTTCTTTCAAGATTGCTTCTTCGCCGATTCTGACAGGAATTGTTAATTATTTCCCATCAGAGTGCAAATTGTTCGTCTGTTCTTGGTATTCAATCACTCTTCACCCTAATCATCTGAAAGCCGAGGCTGTTCATATCGACAAGTTCACAGTGGATTGAATAGGGGCAGCTGTAACACCTCAAAATTTGCCCTCCTCTCTTGGGACTAGCTTAGCATATTGCATTTCATTGTGTAGGTCATTAGTCATTGCATCTTTGCATATCATGTGAAATAAGCAAGTCATCCTCCTAGGTCTTTCTCAGAAGATGAAGAGGTTAAAAGATGCAAGCTTGAGGGTCTCATGAATTGATCACTAGCCATCTGAGGGTTTGTGCTTCAATTAGGGTTTCTTGGTTTCTCAAGGAGGTTGATCTTTATCTTGGTTGAAGTGGTACATCACCATCATCATGGTTTTATCATCACCAAGAGGTTCATTATTCCTGGCAAGTTTCCTTGGGATTAGGGTTTTGACCTCTGGTCAATCCTAATCATCTGCATTGTGCCAACCAGGGTTTGTCAAGGAAAGGAGGTCTTCATTGAGATGGGGATTGTCATTACATGGTTTTATGGAGCTTGTGGAAGCTAGGGTTTTGTTTTGGAGCCATTTCATCAGGAGAGTGAGGCTCAAGTTCATCTATGCATGATCAAGTCATCTATCAACTGAAAAAGTCAACCACAAGTCAACTGTTGGATTTGGAGGTGGGAAATGGTTAGAAATACTTCATTCATGTTCAAACAAGTCTCATTTGACATTTCAAAAATCAACATTGAAGAAAATAAAGTCAGGACAAAACTTTCCAAAAATAGAAAGTGACCTGTAATTTGAAATTGCCAAAAATGGAAAGGTCTTCTCCTCAAGTTTACATCATCAAGCAAGCTTCAAATGAAATTTTGTCCAACATGAAAGTTGAAGATCTTGCTCTCATCTTTCCAAAAAGTCCAAGAAAATCCATTTCTCATATGTGGTTAAGAAATTATGGATCAATCATTGCCAAGTGAATTTGAACTTCAAGCTTGCATAACTTTTGAACCAAAAGGCCAATTGAAGTGGTTCTTTTTGGAACATTTCTCTCTTGATCTCTACTATCCAAAACATGCATCACATACCATGCATTTCCATCACAAAAATATTGGCATTTTCATTTGAATTTCATTTGAATTTTGGAGGGAAATTTCCAATTTGAAATTTAGGCATTGCATTCACCTTTTACCAATTGCATTTGCTTCCAAACAGGTTTTTAAGCTCATTCCAAGTTAAACTCGTGCGCTGTTCCATTGCATGCATGCATGAGGGGTGCTTTGGCCAATTTGCATAAACACTCCCATTTCCCTAATCCACTTAGCAATTGATTAGAGCTTAATCTAAACATGATTAGGAGAGGGTATTTAAGCTAAAACCAAATAGAAAATAACAACAACAATTCACAAACTTCAGATCTGAAAATTTTCTCTCAATCTTCTCTCAACTTTTTCATCCAAATTCTTCATAAGCATTGCTTGGTTCTTGATTTCTTCATCATCCACAAGCATCATTGAAGGTTTTGGTAGCAAGATCCAGGAGAATTCATCAAGATTCGCAGCTGTTGAAGTTTATGCTCATTCATGGTAGTTGAAGTTTCTGGACAAAGCAAGCACGATTGAGTTACTGTTCTTCATCCATTCATCTATCTCATCATTGGAAAACATTTGTTTCAGCTTTCCAGGACTTGAATTGCACGATTCCACTTCTGTTTCTCCAGCAAGGTTAGAATTCGATGCTCATGATTCATAAAATTGATGTATGCATCTTGTAGATCTCTCATTGGTGGTTATGCTGAGCTTTAGATCTCTTAGTTTCATGCAATAACGAGTTAGTTGTGATGATTTGAAGTTTGGCATGTGAAACTGTTCTTGCTCGATTTGCTTGATACATGTAGAATTAGGTTAAGATAATCATTGATCCGTGTTGTATGCTGAAAGAGGAGTCCATTGGTATGCATTTTGTGAATTTCTGTGATGATTTGTTCTTGAGTGCATGAATGCGTATGAAGGTGGATGAATGTTCTAGGGTTTTGCATTTCCAGAATTGTTTTGATCTTCATGAGCCTTGTTTGCATGCGTTTCCTTGTTTCTGCTCATGCATTGGTCCACACAAGCGTATACGTGGCCATTTGATTGGTTCAGAGTGTTTGCCTTGGCCACGTAGATCAATGAAGCGCTGCGTTTTGGCAGCCAGCGTGCTTCATTCAAATGTTCACACGGTTCGATCCTCCTGTTGGACATTTCCAACAATTGCCTTGCATTTTATTTCACATTTTCTATCCATGTTCATATATTGATTCATCATGTTTTTTATTTTTCTCATTCATTCAAAAATCCATAACTCAATGAATAATGATCCAATTGATGTGAGATTTTTTGCACCTTGTTCTTCATGATGTCTACTATTTTATGGTTATTTTTCCAGAATTTGTGCTCGGTTGGATTTTTAATTTGCCTAGGGTTTGTGTATGCATATGCTATCTTGCACATTGCTTTCCATTTTCTTTGTGAAATAATGATGGTTAATCCAATGGATCAAAAAATTGATATGCTTAAACTAGACACCTTGCTGGTCATTTTGGTATGGAGTTTGTTTTTTTCTCATTTCTGGTTGTCGAGATATGATCTGTTTAATGTAGGTGTGACAATGTGTGTCACACCTTTGCTTGCTTGATTTGTTGATTTTATATTCCATGCCAATTAAATGCCAATTGATGTGATTTTTTGCATGATGCTACTTGAGGATGTTTTAGGATTGATCATGAATTTTTATGGAATTTTTGGATTGATTTCTGATTTGTTTGGGATTTTCCTTTCTGATTGACCATTTGTGGACTTTTGAATAGTCATGAACTTCAATGATTTGTGAAATGCTTGATGTTTATCATATTAACTTGAAATTTTGTACATTGATTCTATACACTTTGAAGTTTATTGTGGCTTTGGTTTGAGACATTTATCATATGTGGATTCTGTTTTAGGTTTGTGTTAACTTGATGTATGAAATTGTGCCTCAATTGAGCTTGTTTGTGCCTACCTTGACTTGATGAATTTATTTGACTTGCCTAAACTTGTCCAAGTGCTTTGATTTTTGGTGTGATGATCATGTGATGTGTGCTGTTTAGCCATGATTTTTCTTGAGATTTATTGAGTCATTTTGGAATTGATATGGATTTGTTCATTCTGTTGCTACAATGAGCTTTGAACTTGCATGTTTTGCATTATTTGACTTGTGAAATGAATTTGGTTGATGCTATTGACATGAGACCTTTTGGATTGTGTTCTTAATTGATTGAGAATGATTCTTGTCAATTTTCATGTTCTGTTTTGAATTATTTCTCCCTCTTTGACCCTAGGCCTTGTCCTAGTGGTTTGCTTCTCATGTTTGAGCTTTGTTTTCAGGACAAGAAGCATATGGCCTTGAGGAATTGATTCATTGGATTGAATTGCCTATTTGGTTGATGTTGATTAACATTGAGTTGTTTTGTAGGTGATTTAGCTCCTTTGAGTTGAGCTTGTGCTTTGCCTTGGCGCATTGATGTTTGTCTGTTGGCTTGTGTACAGTTGACTGTTGACTTGTAACTGTCCGTTTGACTTTTGTTTGAATTGTATACTGATTGAGTTAGATTGTTTTCAGGTACATTAGTTGCTTAAGTTCTTTTGAACTTGCTTTTGCTGTTGCCTGGTTGCTTAACCAATTGAGGTATAACTCACTGACTTCATGTAGCCTGGAAGACCTGTCCTGTTACTTGGGCAGGCACCTGTCTGAAGTCCTCCTTAAGAGGCAATGCTTGTGTTTGTTTATGTTTGTGCCAAGCAGGTAAAGACCTCTATGAGGCAATTGGCAGATAAAAGAGATGTGCAATCCATCTCCTGCTAATCAGTGTGTCATCCCTTTGCTCACATTACATGTTGATGCATTGTGGATATTAACCCAAGATCTTTGTTGAGTCAGTCATATGTGGAGAAGAGTTCCAACTTTCTGAACTCCCACACCTTCTATCATCTGAAGCTCTCCCAGGCCAGGGATAAGAGCTGTGAGGCACACCCCTCACTTCCCATTTCATCTGCTTCACCCTAACTCTCAATGTTAGGGTTAAGAGCTAACATCACCCTGATACAGTTGGCTTGTGTTTCACAGCCTAACCTTGTGTGAGCCCACTTTGTTTGTATATAGTGTGTACTAATTGTGTGTATGTTTGCTTCGTTTTGATTGTGATGTTTAGGATAGCTTGCTGCCTGTGCAAGTTAGATAGAAAACTCAACCTAGGACCATTGTGGAATACATGATAACTATTAGGCTCGAGTCAGTCTCCCTTCTAGTTTGTCATTTCCCAGTCTCTGGTTAGGAGAAAGTTTCTCCCCTGTTCAGGGGAACTACGTTGCCCTGATCCTCATACCAGATGAGGTACGTAGGCAGGAGGTCGTACGAGATCTCTCCGGGCACCCTTTTTCTTTTTGTGTGTGTTTGCTTGACAGTTACTAGGCTCGAGTGCCAGACTCCTTAGTAACTTGTTGTGTGTTAACCTTCTTGTGTGTGTTAGGAGATGGATGTAAGACCAGCAATTGGCATTCCGTATCCTATTGGTGTTTGTTGTGTGGAGTCTGACGTAAGCCCAGCGATTGGCAGTTGGTTTCCTGTGTGTGTTTGTTGGTTCGGAGTCCGATGCAAGTCCAGCGATTGGCATTCGGTTTCCATGTTTGCCTGTTTGTGTGTTTGTTTTGACGTCTCAGCGTCTGTGCGTGTGTTTTGTTTCGGCGTGCGTGAGCCGAACTACGGTAGCTCTGATTCTCATTCCAGATGAGATACGTAGGCATAGGATGCGATATCCTAGCGAGCCCTTTCCCCTTTTCTCCCACCTGTGTTGTTTTCAGTGTGTGTGTGTGATGTTTGTGAGTAGTTTTAGCAACCTTTTTCTTTCCTTTTGAGCGTGGATCCCGTCGAGTACGACGGATGCGTAGGGGTGCTAATACCTTCCCTTTGCATAACCGACTCCCGATCCCATCTCTCTTTGGTCGCGAGACCATGTCTTTTCCAGGTTTACTTCGAGCGTTTCCTTTCCCTCTTTTGGGATAAATAACGCACGGTGGCGGCTCTGTTTGTTTTGTTTTAGCCCGCCGGTTGTTTTTTCGCGGATGCGACACAACTTTCTGAACTCCCACACCTTCTAATATTCAAAGCTCTCCCAGGCCAGGGATAAGAGCTATGAGGCACACCCCTCATTTCCTTTTCATCTGCTTCACCTTAACTCTCAATGTTAAGGTTAAGAGCACCACTTACCCCATTCCAGTTGACTGTAAAGTCTAACCTTGTTTGAGCCTAATTGCTTGTATATAGTGTGTGCTAATTGACTTTGATTGATTGCTTACTTGATTCATCTGTGCATATTTGCTTATGTGTTGCCTTTGTGCATTTATCATCATTAATTGTACATAATTGCATAATCATTGTTCATATATGTGTGATCATTTTGTTTTGAGGAGTCAACTGTAAGTCCATTTATTGGCAGTTGTTTCCTATGACCATTGAGGAGTAAATTATAAGTCCAGTTATTGGCATTTGTTTCCTGTGATATGGTAGGAGATTGGTGTAAGTCCAGTGATTGGCATCCGGTATCCTTGTGTCTTTGCTTTGGAGATTAGTATAAGCCCAGATAGATTGGCATCTGATATCCATGTTTTGTTTTGCTTTAGGAGATTAGTATAAGTCCATTTATTGGCATCTGATATCCTTGTTTGTTTTAGGAGATTGGTGTAAATCCATTGATTGGTATCCGGTATCCACCTTTGTTTGTGAGATTGGTGTAAGTCCAGCAATTGGCAGTCAGTATCATTTGTTTTGCTTATTTGTTATTGCTCATTGCTTATTCCAAAGGACACACTTGAATCATCTTCCATATGATTTCAAGAGGTGAACATCTAAGAAGTTTTACACTCCCTCACCCTCCCACCTTTTGTTTCTTTAAGCCTCCATCTTTGCATGTTAATACCAATTTGAAAACTATTGTGCAAACATTCTCATTTCTTTTCAAATTAGAAACCTAGGCCCTAAGCCTTTGACTTTTTTCAAACTCCATTTTCTTAATACTTCTTTGAATTGAATTCTAATCATACTTTGACCATCTTTTGTGAATAAATTCTAATTGGTTAATCCAACTCATTCAATTGTTGTATGGCTTTGTCCATTCTTGATAAGTTTTCATACATTAGCCATAGGTGTGATTTATCCTAGTTGGTTGATGTTAATCTCACCTTTTGTCCTTAGTGATTGAATTGTAAGACTTCCTTGCTTATTATAGGGTTAACCCCCTCACTAGCAAGTTGAAGCTTTTCTCACATGGTGGACTTGTTGTTTGTGTAAGGTTGAGTTTTCTCCCGTGGATAACGAAAGACCTTAGGGCTTTTGTTTTAAAATGAACCCACTCATATTTTGGAAATCTTTTAGCCGAACTACGGCGTTTTGATCCTTACCTTCCATGGAAAGGTATGTAGGCAACGGGTTCATCCGTTCAAACACAAAAATAATAAATTGTATATTCTTTTCTCATCCCTTCCATCCATGTTTGCACAATAAATATTTTTATAACAAATAACATTTCATTCAACAAGTGTGAAAAGGGCTCCCTAGGAGTACCTAGGACATTTTGGGTGCCTAACACCTTCCCATTGCGTAATTTACCCCTTACCCAGATTCTCTGATCTTTTCATTAGTTTTCTATGTGTAAAACTTCTTAGGCTTTTGTTCGCTTTTTAGCCATTCCTTAGGATAAATAAAAGTGTTGTGGCGACTCGATTCTTTGTATGCTTTGCTTTTGGTTTAATCAATAAATCATAAAGTGACGAATACACCGCTACAGAAAAGTGGCGACTCTGCTGGGGAGAACACATTCTTGGTGGTATTGCCTACTTTTCACCCTTGTTGTGTGATATTGTTATTTGTTATTTGACATATTTTTGTACAATTTGGGATAACTGTATTGATTGTAATGTTTGAATTACTTGATATACAATTGCTGTTTTCTTTGGTGATCTCTGTGAGATGAGTTCTATACCCGAACTCGAGTGCACCTTAGGATAGGAGAATGGCATAGTCTTGTTGACTGGTGTGGAGTATTCCTTAGCCAGTTGACTTGCGAGTCCATTCACTTGGTGGAGGTCATGTTGGATTAATAATGTCACACAAGTTATTTGTGGTTAGGCATTATTCTTTCAATCATGCGCCTTAGAAGCCAAGGACCTTAGTTTACCAAGCCCATCTTGACCTATTTTTTAGGACGTAGTGCGGAGATCGTTCAGATGTCAGATCTGATGCGATTGTTACGCGATACTACACTCATAAGAGTCTCTCTTGAGAATATTTTTGGAATACGAGTATTCGTTCCTCCGATAATATTCGAAAGATGGGACGATGATTATGGGAACCTCTGGTAGAACATGTCTGGCAGGTTTAAACCCTAGTACACTCCCTTTGGGTGGTTTTTAACCGAGACTCCATGCTCGTGACTCCCAACAAACCCGTGATTCATGGTTGAGTCGTTCAGACAACCTTAATATCAATGGAACCTGGGTGTTGATAAGGTGCAAAACCTAATCCACCAAAACGGATGGTTGATATTAAGGATGATTGAGCCGGTTCATGTACCGTTAATATCAATGGAACTTGGGTGTCGATAAGGTGAAAACCATAATCCACCAAAATGGATGATTGATATTAAGGATACTATGAGCTTTCCCATGACCTTTGTCTGGTGTGACTTGCTTGATCCTTGAGTGTGATTGTTGCATTCATGCATTCATGCATTCATCTGCATTCATGTCATCAGAAAAAATAAGAAAATTTTCAAGGAACTTAAAGGGTTTATTTGCAAAAATTTTAGACATGGAAAGACCAAAAAGGCATACGAAGAAGTACAGCTTTAGACAGCCTGATGTGAAAGAGTTAAGGAATCTGACATCTTATGTATTAGATCCCTTAGGTTTCAAAGCTCGGTATGGGAAGCTTCTGCCTCTGTTGACTACTCAGGTTGATGAAGGGCTGATGAGTACTTTGGCGCAGTTTTATGATCCTCTGTATCACTGATTCTCTTTCCCGGACTTCCAGTTGTTGCCTACCTTGGAGGAGTATGCTCATCTAGTGGGTATTCCTATTCTGGATCAGGTGCCGTTCAGTGGCTTGGAGAGTATTCCGACTTCTCGAGAGATTGCAGACTTGTTGCACATAGATGAATCTTTGATTAAAGCTAATCTGACTACCAAAGGTGGAATTCAGGGTCTTCCTTCCGAGTTCCTCATTGCTCAAGCTACCGTTTATGGGAAGGCCATGAGTGAGGATGCCTTTGAGGCTTTATTTGTGCTACTCATCTATGGTTTGGTATTGTTCCCCAACATCGACAAATTTGTGGATGTGAACGCCATTAGGATCTTCTCTGTTCTTAATCTCGTTCCTACTCTGTTGGGTGATGTCTATTTCTCTTTGCATCTGAGGAATGCAAAGGGTGGAGGAGTTATTGTGTGTTGTTTGCCTCTGCTGTATAAGTGGTTTATTTCTCACTTACCGCAGACGATCGCTTTCAAGGAAAACAAGGGATGTCTACGGTGGTCCACGAGACTCATGTCTCTCACTAATGATGATATCTCTATGTATGATCGCGTGTATGATACTGTGCAGATCATTGACTATTGTGGTGAATTCCCTAATGTGCCTCTTCTCGGTACATGTGGTGGGATCAGCTACAATCCTATCTTAGCACGTCGTCAGCTTGGGTTCCCCCTAAAGGATAAACCTCATAATATTCTGTTAGAAGGTGTGTTCTTTCAGGAGGGTAAAGATCCCCAAGGCCTGAAAGCCAGATTTGTCCGCGCTTGGCGCAATATCCATAAGAAGGGTAGAAACGAATTGGGTCCGAAGAATTGCATTGCTTTGGAGTCGTATACCTCTTGGGTCAGACAGAGAGCTTTTGAGTACCTTATGCCGTATGATCATCTGAGACCTACACCGTTGGATGTGGCTGGGCCTTCAACCCTCCCTAACCAAGGTGTAGAGGAGTTGAGAGAAGAAGACCTTTCACGTGCTTGGATCCGCGAAAGAGAGGAGTTGCTTCATCAGCTTAAGGAGAAGGACGCTCTGATTGAGTTTCTCGAGCATCAGGTGATTGATGATCCGAATGATACTTGGACTTCTCTGCTTCCTCAGTCTTCCAAGTTCTGGAAGAGAAAGTACGATCGACTTGCGAAGGAGAAAGCGGATATGGAAGCAGCCTATGAGAGAGAGATCAAGAAGTTGTGTGCATCTCGTCTTCCAGCATCCCAACTTCTAGGGATCCATAGGATGTTTATTTTCCTTTTCCCTTTGTAATGATAAAAAATGATGTACTTCTTTGTTTCGAATATATTTGATGAGATATTTTCCATATGCTATTAAATGCTTAAAAATTCAAATTTTGCAAATAGAACCCTAAAAGTTCCTTGAAAATAAAAAATAAAGCATATGCACAAACATTGCATGCATCATTTTGCATAAGCAGGTTGTGTTGGTCTTCTTGTCTGTGGCCTAACTCCGTGCTCTTCATTTATTTTGAAGACAAGCTGACTCACCGGTACTATACCAGAGCCAATTCTGCCAGAGTAATGGATCAATTGGAACAAGAGAACAGAGAGCTGAAGGAAGAAGTCGCTCGTTTGAGTGCTCTGATGGAGCAGTTTCTGGCTGCACAGAATCAACCTTCTCCACCTCCTGCAACTCCTCCCCAGAGGACAGTTATATCAGAAGTCGTTGCTCCGGCTGTGCCAGCTGCTAGTGCTCATTTCATGCCTAATGCCATGCCAGCCGGGTTTCCGTGGGGTATGCCTCCTGGTTTCATGTCAGATATTCCAGCTCCTACTTTTGCTTCTATGCCGGCATCTAGCCCGGTCCTTGCTGCTGCTCCTCCTGTCGTGCATACCATTCCTAGGGTAGACGACACCATCTATCATTCTGAGCCGTCTGAGGGCCCAGATGTCAATGAAAAGATGGACGCGATGAATGATCAATTCCTCGAGCTGCGAAAGGAATTGAAGACCCTCCGAGGGAAAGATCTGTTTGGTAAGTCTGCTGCTGAACTTTGCCTTGTTCCCGGTGTGAAGATTCCGATCAAGTTCAAAGTGCCTGACTTTGAAAAGTATAAAGGGAACACCTGCCATCTTGCTCACCTGGTCATGTATGCCAGGAAAATGTCTACGCAAACAGATAATGATCAGCTTTTGATTCATTATTTCCAGGATAGTTTGTCTGGTGCGGCTCTTCGTTGGTATATGAGCCTTGATAGTGCAAACATCCGATCCTTCAACGATCTTTGCGAAGCCTTCGTCAAGCAATACAAATATAATGTAGATATGGCTCCTGACCGTGATCAACTCAGGGCCATGTCTCAGAAGGATAAAGAGACATTTAAGGAGTACACCCAGAGGTGGCGAGAGTTAGCAGCTCAAATTACTCCTCTGCTGGAAGAGAAAGAAATGACTAAGATCTTTTTGAAGACTCTTAGCTCATTCTATTATGAGCGGATGGTTGCGAGTGCTCCCTCTGATTTCACCGAGATGGTGAACATGGGGATGCGTCTGAAGGAAGGAGTCCGTGAAGGACGTCTGTCAAAAGATGAGAGCTCTTCTAAACGGTATGGGGCGTTTAAGAAGAAAGAGGGGGAGGCACATGCTGTGCAATCCCATGCTAAACCAAGAAGACCCTATGTCAAGAGGAAGCCAGGTGGCTCATATAGCACCTGTCTTCAGAGATAATGCTCAGTATCAGCCGCCTAATCAGCATCAGCATCAGCAACAGCCTCAGTATCAACAGCAACACCGTCCACAGCAACCGGCTTACCAGCCTCGTGGCAGTACCAGCAATCAAGCCAATCTGAATTATGATAGGAAAAAGATCAGTTTCGATCCCATTCCTATGTCATATGCTGAATTGTATCCTTCCTTGTTGGAGAGGAAACTGGTTACTCCAAGGGATCCTCCGGCTGTGCCTGCTAACCCGCAGTGGTGGTATAAGCCAGATCAACACTGTGTGTATCATTCCGGTGCTCCGGGACATAACATTGAGAATTGCTATCCATTGAAGACTAAGGTTCAAGACCTTATACGATGCGGCATTCTGAGCTTTGAGGACTCAAGCCCCAATGTTACAAAGAACCCATTGCCCGAGCATGGGAAATCAGTGAATATGGTCCAGGGGTGCCCTGGGAAGTATAAAGTCAAATATGTGAGTCATATTCGACAGTCATTGGTCGAGTTGCATCGTTTGCTGTGTCAGTACAACCATATGGAGCATGACCATGACAGATGCCGCATTTGCTCCGTCAATAGACTGGGTTGTCGCCAAGTGCGAAGAGAGCTTCAAGAGCTGTTAGACGAAGGTACTATAGAGATTCTGCAGAACCGTAATGTTGATGAAGACGAACCAGAAGTGAATGTTATTTCTCATGTGTTCAAGCTACCTGAGCCTGTTGTCATCCGTTATGATGGTAGCAAGCCGAAGGTCTCTCCTTCTTTGATAATTAAGCCTGCAGGCCCTGTGCCCTATTCTTCTGAGAAAGCTATCCCTTTCAGGTATAATCCCGTTGCGGTGGAAAATGGGAAGGAAGTGCCGTTGCCTTCAACTTCTATGACAAATATTGCTGATGTGAGCGGGTTGACCCGTAGTGGTCGTATGTTTTCTGCACCCCCGAAGCCTCATGTAGCTTCTGATTCTGCTGAGCGTCCGGTTGGGACTGCGGTAAATGTTCAGAATCCGGCACCTGTTGCCAAACCCTCCTCTGTACAAAAGACTCCTGCTTCTTCTGTTGGCCCGAGTGGCACTGTGAACGAAGAATGTGATGAGATGCTGAGGCTCATCAAGAAGAGTGAGTACAATGTTGTAGACCAGCTTCTACAAACGCCGTCCAAAATCTCCGTTTTATCTTTGCTGCTGAATTCTGAACCCCATAGGGAGGCTCTGCAGAAAGTATTGGACCTGGCTTATGTTGATCATGATGTCACCATAGAACAGTTCGACAGTATAGTTGCAAACATTACTGCTTGCAACACTTTGAGTTTCTGTGACGCTGATCTCCCTGAGGAGGGAAGAGACCACAACATGGCTTTACATATTTCTATAAACTGCAAGACCGACGCCATGTCCAACGTGCTGGTGGACACTGGGTCATCTCTGAATGTATTGCCGAAGACCACTCTTTCGAGATTGTCATATCAGGGGCCTCCCATGAGGCAGAGTGGTGTTGTTGTGAAGGCTTTTGATGGGTCGCGTAAGACCGTGATTGGGGAAGTTGATCTCCCAATCAAGATTGGACCAAGTGATTTCCAAGTTACCTTCCAGGTTATGGATATCCACCCATCTTATAGTTGTCTCCTTGGTAGACCATGGATTCACGAGGCTGGCGCCGTGACATCCACCCTACACCAGAAGCTGAAATTTGTCAAGAATAAGAAACTGGTTGTGGTGGGGGGAGAAAGGGCTCTCCTGGTTAGCCACCTGTCTTCTTTCTCGTATATCGATGCTGAGGATGAAGTTGGAACGCCTTTCCAAGCTTTATCTATTGCTGAGCCGATTGAGAAGAAGTCTCCTTCATTTGCTTCCTATCGTGATGCGAAACTGGCCATTGAATATGGTGCAGTTGCTGGTTTAGGGAAGATGATTGAGCTTGAAGACAACAGATCCCGGGCTGGCATTGGCTATTGTTCTGGGGCATTCAACGAGCAAGGTCTGTTCAAGAGTGGAGGTTTCATCCATGCTGATCAAGCTGAAGAAGCTGCTGCTATCTTGGAAGAGGATGCAAAGGACTTGAATAACTTCATCATACCTGGTGGTGTCTGCCATAATTGGGTCGCTGTAGATGTTCCTACAGTCATTCATAGATCAGAGTAATGGTTCACTTTGTTCAAAACCCTTCCCCCATGCCAAAAGGAGAAGTGATGACATTGTTGGCAGCATTTAATACAATGATATTTCATTCAATTAATGCATTGTTAAACATTTGTTTTTCCATTTGTTTTCACTTTTTGCTCTTTTGCATGGAATCAGTGATCACAAAAAACCCTAAAAACAAGAATAAAAGCAATCTTTTCATCTGCATAATGGTTTTCTTGCTTAAATTCTAAAGTTTCTTATTAACCAAAATCATTATGCAGGTTGATTCTAAAACCCATTGAACATAATGATCCAACGCCATCTCCCAATTTTGAATTCCCTGTATTTGAGGCAGAGGAAGATGATGTTGAAGGGATTCCTGATGAGATTACCCGTCTCCTTGAGCACGAGAAGAAGATCATTCAGCCGCATCTCGAAGATCTGGAAACAGTCAACTTGGGGTCTGAGGATTGTGTTCGTATGGTAAAGATTGGGGCACTTCTTGAAGAGTCTGTCAAGAAGGGGTTGATCAGTTTGCTACGGGAATATTTTGATATCTTCGCTTGGTCGTATGAAGACATGTCGGGTTTAGATACAGATATTGTGCAACATTTCCTGCCTTTGAAGCCTGAGTGCGTGCCTGTGAAGCAGAAGCTCAGAAGAACTCATCCAGATATGGCAGTGAAGATCAAAGAGGAAGTTCAGAAGCAAATTGATGCGGGGTTTCTGGTGACTTCTACATATCCTCAATGGGTGGCCAATATTGTGCCTGTGCCTAAGAAGGACGGAAAAGTCCGTATGTGTGTTGATTATAGAGATTTGAATAAAGTTAGTCCTAAAGATGATTTCCCTCTACCACACATTGATATGTTGGTAGACAATACAGCTAAATTCAAAGTCTTTTTGTTTATGGACGGATTTTCCGGTTATAATCAAATCAAGATGGCACCCGAGGATATGGAGAAGACAACATTCATCACACCTTGGGGAACATTCTGTTATCGAGTGATGCCCTTCGGTTTGAAGAACGCCGGAGCCACGTATCAACGAGCTATGACTACCTTGTTTCATGATATGATGCACAAGGAGATAGAGGTCTATGTTGATGATATGATTGCTAAGTCCCGAACGGAAGTTGAACATGTTGAGCATTTGTTGAAGCTTTTTCAGCGTTTGAGAAAGTTTAGGCTTCGTCTGAATCCGAACAAATGTACATTTGGAGTCCGTTCCGGCAAGTTGTTGGGTTTTATTGTCAGCGAAAGAGGTATTGAGGTTGATCCTGCCAAGGTCAAAGCAATACAAGAGATGCCTGCACCCAAAACTGAGAAGCAAGTCCGAGGTTTTCTTGGGCGCTTGAATTACATTTCCAGATTTATATCCCACATGACTGCCACATGTGTGCCGATATTCAAGCTCCTGCGGAAAGATCAGTCTCATGATTGGACCGAGGATTGCCAGAAAGCTTTCGGCAGTATTAAAGAATATCTGTCTGAACCTCCGATCTTGTCTCCGCCTATAGAAGGAAGACCTCTGATTATGTATTTGACTGTTCTTGAAGACTCGATGGGTTGTGTACTCGGTCAACAAGATGAATCAGGGAAGAAAGAATCCGCTATCTACTACCTTAGTAAGAAGTTTACTGATTGTGAGTCTCGGTACTCTATGCTTGAGAAGACGTGTTGTGCTTTGGCTTGGGCTGCTAAGCGTTTACGCCAGTACATGATAAATCATACTACTTGGTTGATATCTAGAATGGATCCAATTAAGTATATCTTCGAGAAGCCTGCTTTAACTGGGAGGATTGCCCGTTGGCAGATGTTGTTGTCTGAGTATGATATCGAGTATCGAGCTCAGAAGGCTATCAAAGGTAGTATCTTGGCTGACCATTTAGCGCACCAGCCGATCGAAGATCATCAGTCTGTTCAGTATGACTTCCCAGATGAAGAGATTCTGTATTTGAAAATGAAAGATTGTGATGAGCCTACACTTGATGAAGGTCCAGAACCTGGTTCCAGATGGACGATGGTGTTTGATGGCGCTGTGAATCAGTATGGAAATGGAATTGGGGCAGTAATCATTACTCCTCATGGCACTCATATTCCGTTTACAGCAAGGCTAACCTTCAAATGCACGAATAATATGGCTGAGTATGAGGCCTGTATTATGGGATTGGAAGAATGTATTGATTTGAGAATCAAACATCTTGATGTGTATGGTGACTCGGCCCTGGTTGTTAATCAGATCAAGGGTGAATGGGAGACGAATCAGCCTGGTCTCATTCCGTATAGAGATTATGCAAGAAGGATTTCAACGTTCTTCACAGAAGTTGACTTTCATCATATTCCTCGAGAGGATAATCGGATGGCAGATGCTCTTGCTACGTTTGCTTCCATGATTGTGGTCAAGTATTGGAATGAAGTGCCCAATATTGCCGTGATGCGCTTGGATAGACCAGCTCACGTGTTTGCAGTGGAAGAAGTGAATGATGACAAGCCTTGGTATTTTGATATCAAGAATTTCCTCCAGAACCAGGTCTACCCGCCTGGGGCATCTATGAAAGATAGGAAAACTTTGAGAAGGTTGTCAGGCAGTTTCTACCTCAGCGGTGAAGTGCTGTATAAGAGAAATTTTGACATGGTTTTGCTCAGATGCGTGGATAGACACGAAGCAAACCTGTTGATGACTGAGGTCCATGAGGGTTCATTTGGTACTCATTCCAATGAACATGCCATGGCTAGAAAGATGTTGAGAGCAGGCTACTATTGGCTGACAATGGAGTCTGACTGCTGCAAATATGTGAAGAAATGCCACAAGTGTCAGATTTATGCGGATAAGATTCATATTCCTCCGACACTTCTGAATGTGATTTCATCACCATGGCCTTTCTCTATGTGAGGAATCAACATGATCGGCATGATTGAACCGAAAGCGTCCAACGGACACAGGTTTATTCTCGTAGCAATTGACTACTTCACCAAATGGGTTGAGGCCGCTTCGTATGCGAATGTGACCAGGCAGGTGGTTGTGAAGTTTATCAAGAACCAGCTGATTTGCCGTTATGGCGTGCCAGATAAGATCATTACTGATAATGGATCTAATCTGAATAATAAGATGATGGATGAGTTGTGCGCTGAATTCAAGATTGCACACCATAATTCCTCTCCTTACAGACCTAAGATGAATGGGGTTGTTGAAGCTGCTAATAAGAATATCAAGAAGATTATCCAGAAGATGACAGTTACGTATAAAGATTGGCATGAGATGCTGCCATTTGCTTTGCATGGTTATCGTACATCTGTCCGCACTTCAACAGGGGCAACCCTTTTCTCTCTTGTTTATGGCATGGAAGTTGTTCTCCCAGTAGAGGTGGAGATCCCATCAATGAGAGTCTTGATGGAAGCCAAGTTGGCTGATGCTGAATGGATTCAGAGTCGTTATGACCAGCTGAATTTGATTGAAAAGAAGAGGTTGACTGCCATGTGCCATGGTCAGTTATATCAGCAGAGAATGAAGAAAGCATTCGATAAGAAGGTCAAGCCTCGTGTGTTCCGAGAAGGTGACCTCGTGCTCAAGAAAGTTTTGTCTTTCGCGCCCGATTCCAGGGGCAAGTGGACTCCAAACTACGAGGGTCCATATGTTGTTAGGAGAGCCTTTTCAGGCGGTGCTTTGATGCTTACAACAATGGATGGGGAGGATTTCACTCGTCCTGTGAATTCAGATGCAGTCAAGAAATACTTTGCCTAAAAAAAAAGAGTATGTGAAAACAGAATA
This sequence comes from Lathyrus oleraceus, assembly GCF_024323335.1. Lineage (NCBI taxonomy): Eukaryota > Viridiplantae > Streptophyta > Magnoliopsida > Fabales > Fabaceae > Lathyrus > Lathyrus oleraceus. The sequence continues at coordinate 11,545,122 of NC_066579.1, read as the reverse complement.
GCTCGCTAAGTTGAAAACCCGAAAGGGCGGCTTAGGCAAAAATGAGCGTCTCGGTGGAGAACCCGAAAGGGTGATCCAGGAAAAAATTAGAGACTTGAAAAAAAGAATATTGATATCCCGCTAGATTGAGTACCTCACCCTGGGGCAATCTAGGCAAAAATTAGGGATTTGGCAAGTAACTGCATCCGGACAAGACTTTCTGTTTCACAGTTGTCTTTTCGTCAGAGATTCTCGATTCGTTGTCAACTGAAGCTTCGAATACATCGAGATTCAAATTGGTAGAGAAAGGATCATTATGTTTAATGTAGCCCTCTTCCAATATACATCACTGATTTCAAATTTGTATAGATCTATGGAGTCTTGCCATTTGCAGGCTACCATTCCATCAAATCAATTTGAGCTTTTTATCCAATTATTTGCACTCTTATTTGTTTCAATTCAGCAAATGTTTTGCATGTTTTAATTGATAAAATGTCATTGTTTTAAACAAATAAAATTTTTCAAAATTTGTTGTTTTAAACAAAGTGAACATTCACAATGATGGAAGGATACTTAAGAATCTCTCAGTGCTCTCCCAAGGGTGGCATGATTTCCGACAGGTAAGACATTTGTTCATATTCCTGACTTTGTTGTATCCTCTTTATCCTGCTTCGTTGTTGGGGTTGTTCCCCAAGCAGAGTTGTTGTTGGGGTTGTTCCCTAAGCAGAGTGCTTGTTGAAGACTTCGTTTTCTTCTCTAGCAGTATTATCTCCCCAGCATGGGTGTGTTCCTTTGGAAGATTCGATAGTTGGTGGTTTGAGACCCCGGTACCCCGTCACTCTCCTCAGTGCAGTCGCCAACGGAGTTGTTGTTTCTCTCTTCAGCATGGTTGCTTTCTTTTTGAAGATTCAGTGGTTGGTGGATTGATATCCCGGTACTTTACCGCTTTCCTCAGCGCAGTCGCCTGCAGAGTTTGTTGATATGATATACTGCATTTTTATGCTATATCTCCCCATCAGAGCGTTTAGCCTTCAGCAGAGTAGTGATTACTTTCCTCCTCAGCAGTTGTTGGTTTCCTTGTTGGAAGGTGTAGCATTTGGTGGTTGATCCCCAGCTCTCCTTCATATCCCTAGTGGGTTCCTCAGTGGATTCCCTGGCCGCCAGTAGATTTGTGGTTGGGTGGATTGTATTTATGCAAAACCCCAAAAGAGTTGATATCCCCTCAGAGCCTCTGCCGGAGCCAGGATCCTCGATAGAGTTGCTTTTGTGGCAGTTTCTGCTTGTTGAAACCTCTGTTTCCCCAGTAGGGTCGGTTGGTGGTTTAGCATCCAGAGATTTGGTTGATTTCCTGATTGCTTTTGATCCTCAGTAGAGTGGTTTGTTGCAGAATCTACTTGTGTGATCTGTTTATCCTTCAGTGGGTGTATCCCCGATGGAGTGGCTACTTGTGTTCTCCCCAGGTAGAGTTGCTTGTGCAGTAGATTCTACATGGATGATCTGTTCTCCCTCAGAGGGTTGTTCCCCAGTGGAGTTATTTGGAGTTGCTATCGCGGCAGCTCTTGCTTGTGCAGTGAACTCTTGTTTCCCAGTTGATACTGAGGACCCCTTGCAGATATTTTGGGATTTCTCCCATTCCCCAACAGATTTGTCTTTGTGGCTGTTTATGCCTGTTGTGACTTTCTGTACCCCAGTTGGGTTGATTTGTTGACCCATCACTCAGAGATGTCGTGATATCTTTGGAGTTCTTTTGCCTCCCCGCAGATCTTTGCTTGTCAGCATGAAGATCTCCAGCAGATTGGCTTTCCATTTGGGTTCTTTGGTTATTCCCCTGGAAGTGTAGTACCGGGCGTTCGATTCCTGGACCCTGTTTGTGTTAGATATGTCTGTTTTGTCAGCATTCATCAAACATAAATTACGCATATTCATGCAGATTCATAAACATTCAGATATTCATGTTGCATTTTTGCCATATATCTTTTGTTTGTTGTTCCCTGCTGTGGTGATATAGATCTCAATAGATCTTCCCAAGCAGATGTCGGGTGTTTAATCTCTCAATATAGAGTCAGCCCCATAAGCAGAAAGTGTTTGTCTTTCCTTCTGCAGTTCCCCACTGAGATATATCCTCGTGGATGACGGTTGTTTCCGTTTCCTCCCAACACATATATTGGGATGGATGTTCCTATTGAGTTATATCCTCATAGGACGAGTTTTGGTTCAGTCTGTCTTTTCAGTTTGATCCTGAATTGGTTATTTGTCAACTGTTTCTTGTACTTCCCTGTGGAATAAATGAATGAATTGCCCAGTAACCGACATTAGTTCTTTTATCCCCGACGGAGTTTGGGCCTCTACCCTCATACCGGTAGTTGTAAGTCCTACGTTCCCTCTTCTTGGCGGAATTTGTGGTTATATACCTTTTATTCCTCAGCAAGAGTTGGTTGGTTTTCTACCCCGTATTCGGTAGATGTAAACCCTAATTCTTTTTATCCTCATCAGAGTTGTTGGCTACTACCCCGTATTCGGTAGTCGTAAGTCCTATCTCTTTTCCCCTAGCAGAGGTAACCTTTGTGGTTCGTTCTGGCTGATGGTGGATTTTATGCTGTTGTGGTTTTATTCCCAGCGGAGTCTGTGCTTTTTGTGGATGATTTCCGGTTGCTAGCAATTTTATCCCAACCAGAGTTTTGGTATTCTACCCCGTATTCGGTAGTTGTAAACCCTAATTTCTCCCCTTTGCAGGGTTAACTTTGTTGTTCATCCTAACCGATGATGGTTACTCTTTGTGGTTATCTTCATCCAGTATTCGATGTTGATATTCCTCCCTTGCTTCTGGATAATTGCCTTTTGCTAGCAATTGTATCCCCAGCAGTCTTCTGGATCATTGCCGTATGCTTGCAATGTTATCCCCTTTGAAGTCGCCAGTAAGTGCCCGGATAATTGCTGTTTATGCAATTTATCCCCGGTGAGTATTCTTTCATTTACCCTTTTTTTGGTAATGTTGTTGCTCCCTTTGATTGGTCATCATTATATACCTAGTTTTGGTATCCCGATGCCTTTCTTTTCGGTTGATTTATCCTTTGTTAACCTAGTAACCGGTTGTGGATAATCTTCCATGCGAGTTTGTTATCCACGTTCTGACGGTAATGGATAATATATCTCATGCACTCTTCAATCGAAGCCTGTTGTGTTTCCCTAGTCGAGTAAGATTCGTATCCCTTTGCGGAATCGAATATTTGCTGATCTCTTGGATAATTGTCGGATGCTTGCAATTTATCCCTTGTGAGTTGTCTTTCGTTTACCCTGTTGTTGGTATCGATTGTCTCTCTTTTGGTTAGTCACCTATTATATACCCTAACCGGTATCTCTGGTGTCTCTTCCTTTCGAGTATATTATTCACGTTCTGACGGTAATGAATAATGTATCTCATGCGCTCTTTGGTTGGAGTCCTTTGTTGATTTTCCCCAGTGGAGTAAGATTCGTATTCTCTGTAGAATCGAATATCCATCCTTTAACAAGTTTGTGTTTTGGATGATGAGTGTTTTGGCATATATACCAATTAACGTTTTCGGTAGGACACCTATTATATACCCCGGTATCCCTGGTGTTTCCTTCCATGCGAGTATATTATCTACGTTCTGACGGTAATAGATAATATATCTCATGCGAGTATACTATCCACGTTCTGACGGTAATGGATATTATATTTCATGCGCTCTTTGGGTTTGTGTCCCCAGTTGAGTAAGATTCGTTTTCCCGTTGCGGACTCGAATGTCCATCCTATAAGTCGATTTGCTTTTTCAAGCCCTCCTTTCGGATGATGAGTGTTTTGGCATATATACCAATTCACGCTTCGGTCGGTCACCTATTATATACCCAGTAACCGGTATCCCTGGTGTTCCTTCCTTTCTGCTCCCTATTATGACCTTGGTCCCCTGTGGAGTCAGATTTTCCTGAGTTGGTGTACCTTTTTCAGGTCTTTCTCAGATGTTTGGTTGATTGATATCTCTCACCCTTATACCGGTCTTAGATATTCATTCTTCCTGAGTTTGTTACCCTTATACCGGTAACACCTCGTTTCCTTGTTGCTTCCCCAGGAGAGTCTCTTTGTTAGACATTCTCCAGTGGAGTTTCTTGTTGTGATTTTTGCCCTTTTGTTGTATTAGCGTTTTCCCCAATACATGCAATTTTCCCCGGCAGGGAGATTCTTTGTGAATCGTTCCCCAGTCCGAGTCCGGATTTTTATCCGAAGTATCCTTTGCGGATAGTTTGAGTCAGCTTGAGTCCTTCCAATGGATGTGTCCCCCTTTGGAATTCTTTATTTCCCCAGTGTGAGTCCTTCACTCCCCAGTGAGGTCTCCAGTCCAGTCGTGTTTTATTCTCGCAGTGTCGTTTCCCCTAATTCAGAGTTGTGTCCTGCTCACGCATTCTTTTTCTTTTTCTTATCCCCATGAGAGTCCTGTTAGAGTCTCTGTTCCTGGTGAGTGCATTACTCCGATGGATCGTCTGTTCTTTATGGACCCATATTCCCCACAGAGTTTTGTTTGTTTTTGCATGCATACATCTGCATCATGAGGTCTCTTAGGGACCAAAATTTGTCTCATTACTGTTATTTAAGCCCATTTTACCGCGTCGAGATGAAGATTTCTAAACTTCACTTCTCCGGCTAGAATGACCTTAAATAGGGGCATCTGTAAGACCCCAAATTTTGTCCCTAAGATCCCTCATGGCATCATATCATATCGTTTCATTGCCTCAAGGATCATTGTGCACCTTGCTTCCTTCCCTGTGGGTTGGTTATCTTTTGAGTGTGGTTCTTGATCACCAAGCATTCCTTGCACTTGTATATCATTGCTTTTTTTTTTATCACTAACCAAAAGTACAAAAATATGTCATCTAACCTTTGTCTTGCAGATGAAGCAATCACAGGTCAAAGCAGTCAAAGGCAGCCATTGAGCAATAGATGGTGGCCATTCTTGAGAATTTGGGCACCATGATCAATCATAAGAGTTCACATGAGCTATGACATCATTTTGAATCAAAATCCCAAGTGTTAGAGGCTTGAATTTCATCTGAGCATAGCCAGGTCAATTGAAACCCTAGAAAAGTCAACAAAAGTCAACTATCAGTTCAATCATGGATTTGAAGGTGGGGGATGGTTAGAGAGGCCTCATTCATGTCCATACAAGTCTCATTTGACATTTCAAACATCAACAATGAAGAATTTGAGGTCAGATGAAAACTTTCCAAAAATAGTAAGTGACCTATAATTTGAAATTGCCAAAAATGGAAAGGTTTTCTCCTCAATATTACATCATCAAGCAAGCTTCAAATGAAATTTTGTTGAACATGAAAGTTGAAGATTTTTCTCTCCCATTTCCAAAAAGTCCAAGATCATCCATTTCTCATGTGTGGTTAAGAAGATATGATCAAAACATGGCAAGGTGTACATGGAGATTCAAATGTGCATAACTTCTCAACCAAATGAAGTGGTTCTTTTTGCTAAATTCTTCTCTTGACTTCTACTATCCAAATCATGCATTGCATCTCATGAATTCTCATCACATAATTATTTGATATTTCACTTGATTTTTGGAGGGAATTTTCAAAGTTTAAAATTGGCCAATTGTTGGAACTTTCTATCATTGCCAATAGCTCCAAAATGCATTTTTAAGTGAATTTGAACTCAGCCACGTGCACTGTTCATCATGCACACCATGCATGAGGTGAATTTGCTAATTTGCACTTACACCTTCATTTTGCTAATCCACTTTGCCAATTGCTTAAACATGATTAGGGAAGTGATTAAGAGGGAGTATATAACATAAATCCTAACAGAATTCTGCTAACAACACTTCACTTTTTCAAGATCTAGATCTAGAATACAAAATTTCTCTCTCAAATTTTCTTCTATTTTCTTCATTTCCATTCCAATTTCTTGTTTAATACTTGTTGTTGAGTTGATCTTGAGCAGGATCCTCCATAGAAACAGTGGAATTCGTGCAAGATGGAAGCATTCATGAAGCTTGATGCATCTATGGCAAATCAAAAATTTTGTTGAAACATGTGCAATTGAGCTGTGATCTTCCTTCCATTCATCTTCACAAGCATCCTAGAGGAGATTTTGAGTACTACAAGGCTTGGACAACACCAAATTCGATTCTGCTCTCCAAGAGGTTACAAATTCAACCTCTTAAATTCTCGAAATTATTGTGCTAATGTGATAGATCTTTGAATGCTGATGATGTTAGGCTTTGAATCACTGAAATCCGTGCCAAATTGAGTGAGATATGTTAGTTTGAACTTTTGATGGTGATTCTTGTTTCACTCGATCCGTGCATGTATGATGTGTTTTTGATGGAATTGTTGTTGATTCTTGTTGCCTGATGATTGATCTTTACAATGCTATGCGTGTTTTTCATTTCTGGAGATTTTGAAAATTTTCTGGAAAATTTGATGAAGATCTTCATCGTGTTCATGGCTTGCTGCATTTTTCCTGCGAAATTTCCTACAGCCTTCATACTGGTTCCTGCGGATTTTGATGCGTGTTCATTAACATTACCTGCGGATTTTCGCTTGCATGCATGCACGTTGGATTTAGGGTTTAAGTGAAACGACCGTGTTTTATCCTTTACGCGCTTGGCTTTTGAAAATTGCTTCACTTCGATTCCAGCTGGTGACATGTATTCAAAATGCTTCATAATTTTCCAAGTTCCTTCTATTCATTCATATGCTTTGCTTCCTTCATTTTTTAATTTTTCTTTACCTTCTAAAATCCATATTAAATTGAAAATACATCCAAAAAATATGAGGATTTTTGTGTTAGGTCCCATTTTCTGTCTAGAATTTTTTGGTTATTTTTTCACAAATTGTGCATGGCTGGTTTCTATTTGGTGTTAGAGAATGTTAACATGTATCATATTGTGTACCTTGCTTGCCATATCTTTTGTGAAATGATGAGTTTTAATCCAATGAATCTGAAGTTTGACATGCTTAAAATAGACTCTTGGCTGGACATTTTGGTGTTGAGTTTGCATTTTTACCATTTGTGGTTTCTGATTTATGATCATGTGAATGTAGGTGTGACAATGTGTGTCACACCTTGGCTTGCTCATATTGATTAATTTCTTTACCATGCCAAATGAATTTCAAATGATGTGATTTTTTGTATGGTGCTTCTTCTGGGTATTGTGATTGCTCATGATTTTTTGGTGGAATTTTTGGATTCATTTCTGATTTGTTTGATATTTTTCTTGCTGGATGGTCATTTGTGCACTTTTGAATAGTCCTGAACTTCAATGATTTGGGAAATGCTGGTTGTTTGTCATATGGATGTGAAATTTTGCACATTGTTTTTAGACATATTGAAGTTTGTTTTGGCTTTGATTTGAGGTATTTATCATTTGTCATCTCTGTTTTAGGCTTGTGCTAAGTTGATGTAGCATTTGGTGTCCTATTTGAGCTTGTTTTGATTGCCTTGACTTGGTGAATTTGATTACCATGCCTAATCATGTCCAATTGACCTAATTTTTTGTGTGATGATCATGTTGTGTGTTCTGTTTAGCCATGATTTTTCTCAAGATTATTTGAATCATTTTTGAATTAATGTGCATTTGTTCATTCTGATGTCACAATGTGGTTACAACTTGCATACCTTGCCATGTTTTGATTGTGAAATGCATTTGGTAAATGATATTGACATGAGACCTTTTGGATTGTGATCTTAATTGATTGAAGTTGATTCATGTTAATTTTCAGCTTCTGTTTTGGATTTTTTCCTTATCTTTGACCCTAGGCTTTGACCTAGTGGTTTGCCTCTCATGTTTGAAGTTTTATTTCAGGTTACACATTCAAGTTACACAATTGATGATGCCTCATCTTGAGAGCATTTGATATTTGCTTTTGGTTACTAATGTGTGTTTTGTAGGTTGATGTTGACTCATTTGAGATTGACTTGTGGCTTATGCCTTTGCTTATTGATTGACTGTTGATATTAACTGTTGGTTGTTTGTCTGTATAGTTGTACTGATTTGTTTGATGTTTCAACAGGTACATTAGTTGCTTAAGTTCACTTTGAACTTGCTTTCGCTTGGTTGCTTAACCAATTAGGTATAATTTCTCTTCTTCATGTAGTCTGGAAGACCTGGCCTGTTATGTGGTCAGGCACCTGTCTGAAGTCCTCCTTAAGAGGCAATGCTTGTGATTGTTTACTCTTTGTGCCAACCAGGAAAAGTCCTTGGATAAGGCAATTGGTAGATAAAAGAGATGTGTAGTCCATCTCCTACTATTCAGTGTGTCATCCCTTTGCTCACACTACATGTTGATGCATTGTGGATATTAACCCAAGATCTATAGAGTCATTCACTTGTGGAGAGAGTTCCAACTTTCTGAACTCCCACACCTTCTAATATTCAAAGCTCTCCCAGGCCAGGGATAAGAGCTATGAGGCACACCCCTCATTTCCTTTTCATCTGCTTCACCTTAACTCTCAATGTTAAGGTTAAGAGCACCACTTACCCCATTCCAGTTGACTGTAAAGTCTAACCTTGTTTGAGCCTAATTGCTTGTATATAGTGTGTGCTAATTGACTTTGATTGATTGCTTACTTGATTCATCTGTGCATATTTGCTTATGTGTTGCCTTTGTGCATTTATCATCATTAATTGTACATAATTGCATAATCATTGTTCATATCTGTGTGATCATTTTGTTTTGAGGAGTCAACTGTAAGTCCATTTATTGGCAGTTGTTTCCTATGACCATTGAGGAGTCAATTATAAGTCCAGTTATTGGCATTTGTTTCCTGTGATATGGTAGGAGATTGGTGTAATTCCAGTGATTGGCATCCGGTATCCTTGTGTCTTTGCTTTGGAGATTAGTATAAGCCCAGATAGATTGGCATCTGATATCCATGTTTTGTTTTGCTTTAGGAGATTAGTATAAGTCCATTTATTGGCATCTGATATCCTTGTTTGTTTTAGGAGATTGGTGTAAATCCATTGATTGGTATCCGGTATCCACCTTTGTTTGTGAGATTGGTGTAAGTCCAGCAATTGGCAACCGGTATCATTTGTTTTGCTTATTTGTTATTGCTCATTGCTTATTCCAAAGGACACACTTGAATCATCTTCCATATGATTTCAAGAGGTGAACATCTAAGAAGTTTTACACTCCCTCACCCTCCCACCTTTTGTTTCTTTAAGCCTCCATCTTTGCATGTTAATACCAATTTGAAAACTATTGTGCAAACATTCTCATTTCTTTTCAAATTAGAAACCTAGGCCCTAAGCCTTTGACTTTTTTCAAACTCCATTTTCTTAATACTTCTTTGAATTGAATTCTAATCATACTTTGACCATCTTTTGTGAATAAATTCTAATTGGTTAATCCAACTCATTCAATTGTTTTATGGCTTTGTCCATTCTTGATAAGTTTTCATACATTAGCCATAAGTTTGATTTATCCTAGTTGGTTGATGTTAATCTCACCTTTTGTCCTTAGTGATTGAATTGTAAGACTTCCTTGCTTATTATAGGGTTAACCCCCTCACTAGCAAGTTGAAGCTTTTCTCACATGGTGGACTTGTTGTTTGTGTAAGGTTGAGTTTTCTCCCGTGGATAACGAAAGACCTTAGGGCTTTTGTTTTAAAATGAACCCACTCATATTTTGGAAATCTTTTAGCCGAACTACGGCGTTTTGATCCTTACCTTCCATGGAAAGGTACGTAGGCAACGGGTTCATCCGTTCAAACACAAAAATAATAAATTGTATATTCTTTTCTCATCCCTTCCATCCCTGTTTGCACAATAAATATTTTCATAACAAATAACATTTCATTCAACAAGTGTGAAAAGGGCTCCCTAGGAGTACCTAGGACATTTTGGGTGCCTAACACCTTCCCATTGCGTAATTTACCCCTTACCCAGATTCTCTGATCTTTTCATTAGTTTTCTATGTGTAAAACTTCTTAGGCTTTTGTTCGCTTTTTAGCCATTCCTTAGGATAAATAAAAGTGCGGTGGCGACTCGATTCTTTGTATGCTTTGCTTTTGGTTTAATCAATAAATCATAAAGTGACGAATACACCGCTACAGAGTTCACCTACGATGACAGTTTTAATTCCAGTTTGGGAATGATACTGTTTGAGGCATTGTATGGTAGAAGGTGTATGACACCTTTGTGTTTGTATGGATCTGGTGAGAGTGTTATGCTTGGACCTGTGATCGTGCAACAAACATCTGAGAAGATCAAGATGATCCGAGAGAAGAGTTACCATGATAAGAGGAGGAAAGAACTTGAGTTCCAATAGGGAGATCAGTCTTGAACTTCTTGACTTCATCTTCATCTAATCATGTAATCAATAAATCATCCACTTGCGTACATAAAATGGTTTGACCAAGCTTGTTTTCATCATTGACATACATTCATGCTCTAAAGTTCATTTTGTGAATCCTACCTTGATTAGGAAGCCACCTATTATTGTATTCCAAGCTCTTGAAGCGTGTTTCAAGCTATACAAGGCCTTTCTCAACCTGTACAATTTTAGTTCCTGCCCTTTGATTTCAAAACCTGTTGGTTGGCTAGAATAAACCTCTTCCTTCAATGGTCCATTCGAAAATGTTGACTTTACATCCAGATGATGTATCTTCCATCCTTTGTGTGTTGCAGTTGCCATAACAATTCTGATGGTCTCCAATCTTGCAACAGGTGCATATAACTAATTGAAGTCAATACCAGGTTTTTGCAAGAAGACTTTTTCCACTAGTCTAGCCTTATACTTAGTAACCTCACCATTTGGTCTAGGTTTCAACTTATAGACTCTCTTCACATCAATTGGCTTCTTGCTTGATCTATTCATGAGCTCACAGGTCTTGTTTCTTTCAATTGCTCTAAGCTCTTCTTGCATAGCTTCCAACCAATCTGAATCATTCATGGCTAGATTCAAATTAATTAGTTCTGACTCGACCATCATTTACTCTTCTATTAAGTCACCTTATGAATTAATTCTTAGTCTGAAAATATTTCATAATCAGTTAGCCTTAATGATTCAATTCTTGTTCTACTAGACCTTCTAAAATTTTGTTCAGATGTTCCTTCATTTTTGGCAGCTATTTCTTCATTTTATCTAACTCTTGCTCTTATCTATTTGAACATCTATACCGGTCATAATTTTATCCTTATTTGGTGAATATAACTTATAAACACCAGTTGAATGATAACATATACAGACCATAGCTTGACTTCTATCATCTATATTTCTTTTAAATTGTTCAGGTGCATACCTGAAACACATTGATCCAAACACCTTGAAGTGACCAACATTTGGCATCAATCTTGTCCAGGCCTCATAAGGTGTTTTGTGAAACATCTTTTTGGTTGTACATTTGTTAAGAATTTACACTGCTGTTGAAATTTCTTCACCCCAAAATCTCTTTGGCATACACTAAGCTTTAAACATACTCTTGGCCATGTTTATTATACTTATATTCTTCCTTTCAACTATTCCATTATTTTTTTGGTGTATAAGGTGCAATGATCTCATGATTTGTTCCTTCATCATTATAGTATTTTGCGAATTCCATAAAGGTGTATTAACCTCCAACATCAATTCTCAATTTCTTAATATTGCATTCACTTTGTTTTTCAACATGCAACTTAAATCTCTTGAACTGCATGAACACATCACTCTTTCTTTCAGTCAAATAAATCTACATGTGTCTTGTAAATTCATCTATGAAATTTAGGAAATAGCAATTACGTCTATTTGATCTCACTTCAAAAGATCCACATACATTATAGTTAACTAGCTCCAACTTTTCTTTTGACTTCATAGGCAGGTCATGTTTGAATGACCTCCTTGCTTGTTTGGCTCTGAAACATTCTTCACATATCTGACTTGACTCCTTTATTTGATGTAGACAATACATAATCTTCTTCATGTTGATCATACTTAAACTTCTTAAGTTCAATGGTCCATACCTATTATGCCATAACCAATTATTGTCATCTTTTATAGTTGCAGCAAGACATTGATAATCAACCATGTTGTACTCAATCTTGAAGGTTTTGTTGTTTTCCAATGGTGCTCTCACAATCAATCTTCCTTCACCATCATACACCTTCATCTGATTATCTGCCATCTTCATGTTGTAATCATTTACAAGTAATTGAGATATGCTTATTAAATTACTTATCATAGAAGGTACATACAGTACATAAAAAATGTTAGCCTTTTGATAATCTTTTCTCACCAGAGTTATGTTTCCCTTTCCTTCTGATGTGACATGTATGCCATCTGCAAATCTGATCACCTTCTTCACTTATTGATCTAACACGATCAACCAGTTCTTGTTATCAGTCATGTGATTTCTACACCCATAATCTAGTTACCACACCTTAGCTTGATCATCACTAGGTCGAGTGTTGGCCATTAGCATCACATCATCATAGTCACTTCCTCTTGCATGAGTAAATTAAACTTATTCCTTATCTTTTTCCCTCGACTCTTTCCTCAGATAAAAGTCTTTTGCATAATGGCCAAGTCTTTGACAATTATAGCACTGCACCTCCTTCGTGTCAATCTTCTTCCTCAAATTCTTGTTGAACATTCCTTTATTAATTGAATCATTATGATTCTTTGAATTCCTTATTGAATTCTCATGAGTAGTGAGACTATTTCTCTGCTTCTTTTTTCTCTTTCCATCTTTATTGATGAACTTTTCTTGGAGTGTCTGTGAAGCCATGCGGAAAATACTTGAGTGCATCGCACGCTCGAAGATACAACAGATTCGCCATCGAACTTTATTAATTTCTGAAGGAAAGGGAAAACATCAATAAAACCCGGGGGAAGAGAAATAGGTAAGGAACTCGGATATGAAAGGGGAAGGTATTAGCATCCCTCGCGTCCGTTGTACTCAACGGGAACCGTTTGAATTGTTTTTTGCTCGTGTGGGTGTTATTGTCTAAAGATTACTCGTGAAAGAATAAAGGGAAAAAATGGAATAGATAAAGTGTTTGGTGAGGATTATGGCCCTCTTGCCTACGTATCCTTATAGTGCAATAAGGAATTCAGAGCTCTGTAGTTCATGGAACTAATGGTGGGAGATGAAAGAAGAGTGGTTGAGGTATGGTTTGAACCAAAGTATCATGTTATTTGAGCCCATAGCGTAGGTATGTCTGAACTAAGGAGGAAAACTGGCATCAATCCAAAACAAGGGTAAACTAGCATTAAGCCAAAAATAAGGGTAAACTGGTGCCAAGTCAAAAATAAGGGGTATTGGTTCAGAGGTAGGCATTGGTTATTGGCCCAAAAGTATGTATAGAACTCAAAGAGCTAGTGTATTTGGTTCAAAGAAAAAGTATATCATTGGGAATGAATGATTGGTAGAAGATATTGAATGTAGGTATTGAATAGTGGATAATGGCATATGAGAAATTCAAAAATAAGAATTTGCATCCTCGTGCCTACGTATTCTCATTATGCAATGAGAAATTCAGAGCTCCGTAGTTCATAGAACTAGAACGGAAATAACTAGAAGATTTTGCATAAGTGACGAAAAGGTATAATTTGGAACCAAAAGATAATGGTATTGTTGAAATCCATAAAGGAGTGAAATTTGAACCAAAGAGTAAAGCATGTATCAAGCCAAAAAGAAAAAGGAATTAAATGTTTGGCATCAAGACAAATAGATATTGGTTCAAAGGTGGGCACTGATTACTTTCCCTAAAAGGGTATATATGGAATCCAAAGAAAGGTTGTATTTGGTTCCAAAGAAACAATATATCATCGAGATGAATGGTCATGATTGAAGATATATGATAATGGATCATGAAAGATATGGATGGAGCCCTAAGACAGAAGAAATAATTAGTATGCTAAAAGGCGAATCAATAATTAGTATGCTCGCCAAGGGTTCGAACCCTTGTGCCTGCGTATTCTCATTGTGCAATGAGAAAGTCATAGCTTTGTAGTTCGTGGAACTAAGACATAACAAAGAAAAGAGAGATTTGATAAAAGTGATGAAAAACATAACTTGACACCAAAAGATAATGGTATTGTAGGAAACCATAAAGGTAACAACTCTGAACCAAAGAGTAAAGCATGCATCAAGCCAAAAATAAAAGGGAATGAAATTTTTGGGATCAAGACAAACACCTCTTGGTTCACAAGGTGGACACTGGTTATTTTTCCTAAAAAGGTATATATGGAATCCAAAGGAAATATGGTATTTGGTCTAAGGAAACAATATATCACTGTTGGGGAACGAAAAATATGAAACCAAAAGATAATGGTATGATTGAATACATGAAGGAATAAACTTTGAACCAAAGAGTAAAACAGGCATCAAGCCAAAAATAAAGGAATGAAATGTTTGGCATCAATAAAAATAACTCCTGGTTCAAAGGCTGGACACTGGTTATTTTCCCAAGAAAGTATACATGGAATCCAAAGGGAAAAGGTATTTGTGAAGCTAGCGGAAATATACCTGACGCATCGTATGCTCGAAGATACAATATAGTCGCCACCGAACTTTATTTATCCCAAAAGAGGGAAGGAAAAATATCGATAAAACCCAAGGGAAAAGAGAAATAGGTAAGGAAGTCGATTATGCAAGGGGAAGGTATTAGTACCCCTTGCATCCATGGTACTCCATGGTAACCGTTTTGATTGCTCTTTGCTTGGATGGGTGTTACTGTCTTCGTGTACCAGCAAAGTGGGGAAAAGCAAGAAAAATTCTCGCCAAGGATTCACATCCTCGTGCCTACATATCCTCATAGTGCAATAACAAAGTCAAAGCTCTGTAGTTCAAAGGACTAAGACTGAAAGAAAGATATGATCAGGGTGGTGTTTAAACCGGAAAAGGCTAGAAACTGACTGAAGCGGTGTTTAAACCAAAGGAAAATGATTGTGGTGTTTAAACCAGAGGTTAAAGAAAAGGGTGGTGTTTAAACCAAAGAAGTAGTGTTTAAAGCAAAGGTCAGTGTTTAAACCGGAAAAGAAGTAAGAGTGGTGTTTAAACCAAAAGAGTGGTGTTTAAACCAAAGGTCGGTGTTTAAACCGGAAAAGAAGCAAAAGGTGGTGTTTAAACCAAAAGAGTGGTTTTTAAATCAAAGGTCGGTGTTTAAACCATAAAAGAAGCAAAAGAGGGTGTTTAAATCAAAATAGTGGTGTTTAAATCGGAAAAGAAGCAAAATTGGTGTTTAAACCAAAAGGAGCTTGGGATGAGATCCACAAGGCTAGCTACTGACTTAACAGTGAATTGACTAGAATTTCACTAAACTCTATGAATAGAGGCGAATACTTTGAGCAATTGGGTCATTCGTCCTGTGCCCAAAATATTCAGAATAAGGATAGGAATGCTCCATCTCACACCTTCTCTATTGCTTAAGGCTCATGACATGTAATCCTTGTCAATGCCTGACAAGTTATTGAAACATGTTCTCAGGGATGCTCTATGGGGATGAGGCAGATGGTTGATGCCTTGACTTGAGCTTAAGGTCTTGTACTTGTTGGAAAGCTTGAGCTCTAAAGTAACAGAGATAAGTCTCATCAAGTGACCAAGATACTTATGGTCACTTGACAAAGACAAAGGGAATGTGTGTAAAGTCAAAGGATTTAGTTGATCAAATGGAAGGAGATGGATAAAATATAATGTATGATCATACAAAGACTATCCTAGGGTCTCATTGTTAGATAGCCCAAGAGTAAGCCATGTGGGTGCAAAAATGTACTAAGTCTGGGTCTCATTGTTAGGTAGTCCAAGAGTAATCCATGTGTGTGTTAATATGTGATAAGCAGAGGTATAAGGCAATGAACAAAAAACAAGATGACAAAATCACAAGTTCAAAAGTTCAACAGGTGAACAAGGTGTAAGTGATCAATAAGTTAATGAGTCCAAGGTCACTCCTAATCAGGCATAGGTCTAAGTCCTAAGTCCAAAGTCTTCAATACCACTCAAAGTCAAGCACGGGTCTTAAGGATTAAGTTTATCCATTCTATCATGTTTTAACTTATCCTTGGGATTGTCAAGCAAACCAAGCACAAGATAAGAAGCATAAGACGAACAAGACAAGATGAATAATGTATGAAGTGATAAAAGTGAATAATGAGACATAAAAGTAAATTGCAAGAATATAAATTGCAAGAATGTAAAGTGCACATAAGTAAATTGCATAAAGTAAATGTTAGAAGGTTAGATGTAACAAGTTACTGATCATGAGGCAAGTGATGCATGTGACAATCATGTTACAATATTGATACAAAATCAAACTCTCAAGGTATAAAGCACGATTATTCAAAACTCAAAGAATAAAGAAGAGAACAAAAAGGCAAAATGAAAGCAAGCTCAAGTGTTTGACTTAGGATCCCCTATCAAACAAGTCAAGGGACCCAAACATATGGCACAACCTAGGGATAACCTATCACAAACTCAAAGTGTCAAAAATATGATCAAATGATCACCTATCAACATATTGAATTAGAGAAGATTGAATCAACCTAAGAGACCATCTATGGATGAATTTAAATGTATAAGCATTGATCAACCAAGTCAACAACTCAAGCTCAAACATCAAGTTGCACAAAAATGAAACAAAGAAAAAAGAATTTAAAATTGATTAAAAAGGGAAATTGAAGAGAAAAACTCAAACCATTAGCAAAACAATAAATAAATGGCTAAGAAAAATACACAAAATCCCAAATATTACTCATGAATGGATTTCAAAAGTTGGATGCAAAAAGGTTTTAAAATGATGAAAAATAAAATCAAAAATGAAATTAAAAAGAAAATGGGAGAAAAATAGCAATTAAATGCAAAAAATAATTTTAAAAATTATGAAAAATATATATGAGATGCAAAATATTTATAGAGATTTTCTGTAAAAAAAATTGGATAAAACATAAATTTAAAATCATTAAAAAAATTAATTGGGAAAATAAAAATAAAAATAAAAATAAAAAGGAAATAAAATAAAACATATAAAATAAAAAGGGCGCCAATGGCTATGTGGTTTGAAAAAATGCGTTGGCGTTATCCCATTGGCTGGGTTATTTTAATCACCCGCTAAGCAACTTCATCTTCAACCTTCCTTTGATTTCTGTAACATCATGAACTCCATGTTTTTGGCCAAAACCTCACTCGTTTCTACAACAACATCTATCATCGTTAATGTCTCTTTTCTTCAAAGCCATTTATTAGCTTTGAGCAAAGAGAATTTTCTCAAGAACACGAAGAAACTTAGTTCTTCAAAGTAAAATTAAATGATGAATATGTAATATAAATTCAAGATAATATAAGGCTTTTAATCAGCGGAACCTCACAAAGAGAGTGGTAACTTGTTTGCTTAGGAATTTAACTCGTACCTACCTTTTCAGTTGAAGCTTCGAAGGTAAACAATGGTGAAATCAGAAGTCTGGTTCCAAGGAGTTTTAGAGCACGACAATGCTTCAGTTAGCTTCAGATGATGTCGATGATGACTTCTGGGCAAAGACTTAAAGTAAAATGAGCTTGATTCGATAAAACAGTTAACTGGTTTTTGGTGGTTTCGAGCTCAAGTGTAGCAAGGTTTTTTTGGCTTTCTAAAGCTTGCAAATAAAGGAAAAATGATCCTTAATTTATAGGAAATGGAATGAGGTCATTGTACGTGTGAATTGGATCTGAAATCGTGTGATCTAGGTTTCTATTTTGTGATTTTCCATCCGTGTGAAGAGAAGGGTGAAAAGTGTGATTCAATGAGTTTGCAAGGTCGTTCTACACTTGGTAGCACACGTCTTAGGTACACAAGAAGTTTGCACATGTGTAGGTGGTCCCATATTGGAGATTGACATGACTTTGGTGACCTGTAATCTGCGCAAAAACAGAGTTCAAGGTCTCATGTTTGAAGCTAGGCCAAACGAAATCCACTCATGCGTATTTTGTTCACTTCATTGCAAGGAATTTAGTTCAAAAGGAATCACATCAAAAGAAACTTTGATCTGAAAATGGCATGATGGTAAAGTTGAGGTCGTGGCAAGGTTCTTTGGTCAGGCATTAGGTCAAGCAACTTCTTGCATATTTGGATAATTTGGGACCTCGTGTTCATGCTTGAATAACTTTTTATTCCCTCGTGCATATTGAGATAAACTTGGGTCAAATTAACTTTGACATAAGCTTAGAAAAGGCAAAAGGAATGAGATCGAAAGGATGCTTGAGCTTAAAATGGCATGGCTTCCAGGTGGAGGTCATGACAAGGTTTTGTTCCGACTTGGAAACTTAGCCCTTTCCAAAATTGAGATTCTTAGGGGGTTGAATTGATGTATGAGCCTTGAAGCAAAGTTATAGAGGAACTCATTAAGAACATTTGACTCAAAGAAACTTGTCAATTGGTTGAAAATTAAAGAAGTTATGGGGTTTTGGACCAAAAGTAAACCATACTTGCAAATTAGGTCAACCAAACTTGTGCAAACTTGAAGTTCTCTTGCATCCCAAGCTAAAATGATGATGGAATGGTCATCCCTTGAATAGAACTCTATTAAAGCTTGAATGATCTTGAGGATGTCTTGAAGATTAAGTGATATGCCATAAACACATGAATCATCCTTGAATCAATGAACCACACTTGCATCTTTCTTGACCAAAATGATCTTTGTTTTATCTTGAATTGAGGCATGATAACCTATATGAACAAGGGAACAAACAAGTACCATCTCTTATTTATGATTTGGTTTATAGATGAGTAAATCAAAGTGAAAAAAACCCTAATGTTAAGATCAAACAAAGAATATGGTCATGCTTGTGAGCCAATGGCCAAATACAAAAGGTCATGCTAAAGTTATGATGATGCATGATATGATTTCATGTTTGCAAATGAAACTAAGCAAAAGGTAGGGAAATGGAGGGTAAATTTTGGGGTATGACATTTTGGTTCCAAAGAGTAGACAATACAATACTGCTGAGGGATGATAATGAAAGATGCACGAGACTTAGCAGTCATTTGATTTGAACCACACTAAAGTCTATGAGTAAAGGTGAATACTCTAAGCAATTAGGTCATTCGTCTCGTACCCAAAGATATTCAGAATGAGGATATAAATGCTCTCTTTCACCTCTTCTTTACTACTTAAGGCTCATGGCATGTGATACTCATCATAACTGGCAAGTTGCTGAATAAGACTCTCCTTGCTGCTCCTTGTGATGAAGTGTTGTTTCATGAAGAAAGAGACTTGACAATTATTTGATTCAAATTGTACTAAAGTCTATGAATATATGTGAATACTCTGAGCAATTGGGTCATTCGTTCTGTACCCAAAGATATTCAGAATGAGGATATGAATGCTCCCTCTCACCCCTTCTCTATTGCTTAAGGCTCATGGCACACAACTTGAATCATGATTGACAAGTGTTGATACACATTTGTTGTGCTTGAACAGTAGTCCACTTTGTCTGCAATGTGAAGACCTTGTACTGACTTGAAGTCTTGAACTCTTGAGCTTCTGAAGTCCAATACAGCTTGAGCATCATTTGCATTTGTCTCCGGTGTCGATACTCCATCATACACATCTTCAACCACATCTTAAAATCTAAATATCATCTTCATTTGTGCAATTCACCTCTCATAATTTTCACCATTGAATTTGTAGATTTATTGAAAATTAATTTGTTTGATATTATGCTTCCATTTATCATTGCAAATAGTTGAATCGAATCAAAATTCTTGATTCCAATTTGTTGGAATAACTCTATGTTTCTTGAGAATGAAGAAGTAAAAATAATTAAGTTGACTGTAAAATAAATATTGTTACAAAATTTGTATTATTGAAAAAGAGGTTTTATTTACAACATAGTGACTTATAGTATACATGCATACTTACAAGTCTCAACTAATTCACACTTTTTAAACTAATTTCATAAACTTTATACTACCAAAATAATTATAATCTAAAATATAGTTCTCAACAAACACGAAAGACTAATGAACTAGGTATCAAATTTTGCACGACAAAAATAATTTATTTTAAAAGCCAAAATAAACTATAGAAAAAAATCAATTCATTCAATCGCAACACAAATTCATAGCCGATTTAGAACAGAGTTTCACCATAAAAGCCAAAACAATGGAAACGAACGAAAGAACTAATCACATAATGGAAAACAAAACAAAAAATATTAAAAACTCAATTTTTGCAAACAAAATGATTTCTTTTCATTTCTAAAGACATTGTTAGCATTAGCAACATTTTCCAAAAAAAATAACATTAAGATTCTCAAAAGAAAAAACGCATGCCCCAAGATCCCCACCTCTTTTGCTTACAATTGACTCAAAATAAAATAAAAAATTGACCAGTCACGTGCTCCTCACATGTTACTAACATTTTTCCCTTTCTTCAGTTCTCTCTTTTCCCATAGATATATAAAAATACGCAAAACACTGAAAATAGTACACACCCGTTCTTTCGGAAAAATCAATTTCATTATTCAGTCGTGGGAAGGAATCAGAAAATAAAAACCGAAACAAAACAGCACAGTAACAGTAGTACAGCAGAGCAGCAGAACAACCAAAACGTAACATGTAATGATAAAAGTGTTTCCCATTTTTAACCGCGTGCCGTAAAATCTCTAACACTGCACCACTATCTTTTTTGTACACACACAATTATTACCCCACAGAACAACCGTACCCCCTACCCTACTTAAAACTAACATTTTTTTTTATTTAAAAAAATTATTAACATAAATAAATAAAATTTTAAATTTATTTAATTTAAATGTCATCTCAAAATGAGGTAGACATAAAGGAGGAATATAATTGGGGTTAATACTACTTTTACTCTATCTAGTCTTTTTTTTTACGAGTGATATGATGAGATGAGATAGCGAAACAGGGTCGCACAGTAGATAGCGTACGACACGCCACACTCAACCACCATCACCGCCTTTATCACACTTCCCAAAACCATCCATAATATATCCACTGCACCGTCTCGAAATTAACATCGCATTAATAAAACGTCACCGTTTTCTTAATTAACCGAACATTTATTTTTCCTTATAAAAGCATGTTTTCGGAGATTAAGATAAGATTTTGTTTTTATTGTGATGTGTGTTGGGAAGCACGGGTGTAGAAAAAACGTGTGGGGTTGCGTTTATGAATTGGCTTTTGGTTAAAAGAGTGAGTTATTAATACAAGAAAATGGCCGTTGCAGACACAACAACAGCGACATTTGCGCGCGTCTTACGTGTCAGCTTTTGCCGCACACTCGTCGCTTTCCAACCCTACCACGTTGACTCCACGCGCCTTTTCTCACGCGCACCTAATCTAATCTATCCCTACGAGGTTTACCTCGTTTCTCTATTGGGGAACTGTCAGGTAGATAGATCAATGCTCCATGGGCCCCACATCCATAAATATTTTAGTTTTCACTTTTTTTATTACCTTCCTAATGAAACAAAGCAAAAACTGCAATAATACAACGATGTAATAATCGTCTAAAAATGGATTAAAGTAATGTAACTAAAACCAAACAAACAAAAAAACAACAAGTGATTCTGGATCAAAATGACTTTTTTTTTTACCATTCATTCTTGTAAAGTTTTTTTTCTCTAAGAAACTAAAGTCTCACTAAAGTAATTGATTCATGTTCATGTTCATGACATGTTAACATGGATACTAGCAGTTTTGAAAGATTTACAAATGGGACAAATATGAAGATTAGACCCACAAACAGCACATAAACAGAGATGTCTACAAGGCAAAATCAACACACAAGATTCATCTTTCCCACAGTTGCTGCATAGTTTCATGCTATTCACAAAATTGCTTCCACCACTTCCACTATCAACACCGCCACCACCACCACCACCACAGTTTCTAATCATCTTCATTGCTTCAATGTTTCTACCATTGTTATCATTATCACCTATACTTCGCCATTCCACAACATTCTCTTCCTCATTGATACTATCATTGCTATCACAACAAGACTCGGCGTCATCGATTTGAGCAGCGTGCCGACCGACCGGAGGAATACTATCCCCATTATCATCTCCGACTCGCTGTGCAAGAAGCTGTTCGAGATTAGAGCGCAGAGCATTGGCTGTGGCTTCATTGCTTTGAGCCAAATCACGCCATATTTGATTCTCCATGCAAAGTGACTTAACTCTTTCTTCTAAAGCCCAATTAGTTCTAGCAATTTTCTCGATTTCTTCTTCTTTAGCCTTCAATCTCTTCGTAACAGTCATGTCAATAGCTTGAATCAGCCTCATCGCTTGTCTCTTCCTCTTCTCTTCAATCTCATATTTCACCTTCTCCATCTAAACAAAAAGTAAAAAAATGAGATTTTCTTCCTTAAATAATAAATGTTGATACGAAATAAAACTCGATATTATTAGAGTCAGAGTGCTTACTTGTTGTGCAATGAGTTGATCGATGTCAAGTTGTTGCCTTTGGATCTGAAGGGAAATGTCTTCACCAAGAAAAGAGAACGAGGAAGAGGCACAACTTTTGTTGTTCTGTGGCGCTGTTGAAGGAGGAAGATAAGAATTCTGAAAAGCGAAATTGATTGAATTTGAATAGTCTCTGGAATCTCTAGAACGTTTTCTCAAGGGAACGTTATAAGTGAGACCACTATCAGAGTTCATAGCAGTTTTCTGAGGTAACGAATCAGCGGTTATAGAGTTGTACGGCGGAAGAATAAGAGCCTCCGTCGCGGCGGTTTTGATAGAAGACGGAGGAACAGAGGAATAACCCATGTTGTTGTAGATGTTGTTGACGTTTGTTTCAACAGGGTTCATCATTTCTCTGCAGAAAGCAAAACATAGAAATTTAAAATCTGATAATAGAGGTTAAAAGAAGAGAAAGGAGAAAGAACATGTAGTTATATTATGTACCTGTTGTTTATGAGTTGAGGGGAAAAGAGGTGAAGATGGCGAGCCTCAACTGCCATGATGAAGAAATAGAGAGAAGAAGTAGAAGAGAGAAAAAAAGGATATGAAATGAAATGGGTTGTTTTGGGATGTTTATATGCGTTTTAGGAGGAAAGAAAGGAAGAATAGATACAAGTAATGAAATGAAAACCGAAGAAAATAAATGGCATGCTGACAACTCTATATGGTGGGGTTTTTCAAAGTTTTCCTTGGTATGGTCCACACACTATTAAAAAATTGAAATCAGTTTTGGAAAATAGAAAGAGTAAAGATAGTGTTTGTTTCTGTGAATCAGAGAGATTTATTATTTTTTGTTTTCTAAAAATAAAATTCTGAGGCACAAAACGGATCAGACAAGTCAAGGCGAAGTTATTGCCATTTTCTAGGGGTATTTTAGTAAAAAAAGAGTAGTAAAAAAAAATGGCAAAACGCCACGTAATTGTGCCAACTAAGAAACGCCACGTAGGAAACGCTAGAGTCCAAGGTTGTTGTTTAGTTATATTTCTGGTCGTGGAAGGAAGAACAACGTGATAATAGTGGGACCCAGGAGAAACGTGTGTGGCAGGGTTGTGAGGGAACAGTGTAAGGTGAGAATAGTGGGCACGTGCGAAGTGCCAGCGTGGAACGAGGCGTGGGACCCGGTGAAAGGGTACGGTGTACCCGGAGAGAGAGAGAGAGAGAGTAGTGGCGAGAAAAATAATGTTGTGTGTTGGTTGAGTCATGGAATGGGAAACGTTGCTTGTTGGACCATTTTACGCCACGTGTCGTTTTTTTTGCTTTGATTTTTGTCCATACTCTCTCTTTCGCTCTCCATTATACGCTGTACCTATACGGTTGTTTTGGAAAACCGTAGCCCTTGGAAATTTCAAACAACTTTGATTCGGCCTGTTTAGATAGTTCATCCTATCAATGCTTTTTAAATGCTTTTTACATGAATGTAATCGGTAAGGTTGAATAGCTTCTTGACAAGTAGTAAAACTTTTCTTAAATAAAACAAAACCTAATTTAATCTTTCACAATAATAAAATTACTAATTTTTACTAAATAATTTAATTTGTTTGTTCATTAAGAAAATACTAACAATATTTATTATAGTTTGAAAGAGATGTTCAAGTAAAAGATGAGATGAATATGTGCATTTATAAAATAACACCAAAAATTTAAGTAAAATGTAAATATGATAAAGTTATATAAAAAAAATAAAATATTAATTTTATTACAATCCATGAAACATTAAAAACCAATAAATAAATAATACTTGATAAAAATTAATTCTTTTAATGTAGTAAATTATAAATAATTTATGAATAAAGAAAAGAAAAGAAATATTTTTTGAAATATATTTACTTTTTTTTAGTCAAATAGTCTATTGGGATGCAGCAGGTTCGAACTTCACCCATGCAACCTATGTCAATGTATTGACATCAATTGAACTTGATTAATGAGACATGTATCAATTATACATTTGAGTTTTCTGATTATTATTAGAACATTCAAATGGTCATGTGTTAATTACAACAATCACCTACTTGTTCTAATCAAGACAATATCAATTTAAGAAAAGAAAATAAAGAATGTTAATATAATTAAGAGTGAAGATCCATTTTGAACCCTCATAAAAATTACATAATTCAAATCAATCCTCGAAAGATCATATTTAATCCCTCACAAAAATTAATTGGGTCATATCGTGACTGGACTGTCATGTATAATTAGGAGTTCCACATCGACCAAGCTATGGCTTAAATATGTGTTTATAAGTGGAATAATTTTTATCCTACAAATCGATTTTGTAAGGATAAGTTATGTTCAATCCTATAAACACATGTTCATGTCATAGATTGTCTGATATGAGACTCTTAACACCCCCCTCTCACGTCCAGGATTTTCGTATGGGGCGTAGAACTAAATGGTAGGTGGCATCTAATAGATCTTAAACAAGGCTTTGATACAATCTTAAGAATGTGTGGTTGGATTTAACTCAACCCTAAAAAACCGGCTAGTAGGGTGAGGATTATTCCACTTATAAACACATGTTCAAGTCATAGATTGTCCGATATGAGACTCTTAACATGTATATTATTTATGTCACGTGCATTTTTTAATAGTACAATGATTTTTATTTTTATTTTCAAATATTAAAGAAAATGCTAAAGGAAGGAATCGAATGACGCACATCTTATGCCTTTACTACTATATCAATGTAAATTATGGACACACAATTTCCATGATGTGTAATAATATTAAACAATACTCAATTTAAAACAAAAAATATAAAATTCATGGGTCTCGAACACAAATCCCTTCGGGTTAAATGGTAGTCAATTTATCCATAAATTGACCAGTTTCCATTAATATTTTTAACAATGAATATTTAACTTAATAATTCAAAATAAACATTAACTTATTTATTTATTTCAAATAACACAAATAAATATTTACCTATTTTGAATTAAATAATAAAAAAGTCATTTAATTAATTATTAAAATATTTAATTAACTCAAATTTAATAAACAATTAATTTTTTAAATAATTATTTAATTAAAATTAAATAATAATCAATTAATTTAATAGTAATTCAATTAAATATTAATCAATTTATTTTTATTTGATTAATTATATTTAGGATTTACATTTTATTTATTTTTATTTTTAAATTATTTATATTTTTAAATTATTTATATTTTTAAATTTGTATCATTTTTAACTAATTTATTATTTTAAATTTGTGTAATATTTTTAATGATAAGTACTTAACTTAATAATTTTGAATAAATATTTATTTATTTTAAATAATGCACAAAAAATATTTACTTATTTCAACTAATATTTATTTGTGTATTATTTAAAATAAAATAAAAATTTATTTTTTGTTTTAAACTCAATTATTTAATATTATTCTGAATCATAAAAATTATTTATCACTAATTTACATTAACCTAACGGTAAAGGCATAGGATGTGGCTTAAAGGTTCTTGGATTTTTTAATATTTTTAAATTTGAATAGTTTAAAAATAAAAATTAAAATTAAAATTAATTTAGTATTTAAAAATTAAAAAATTAAAAATAAAATCCAACTTGCTTGCCCACGTAGTTATTAAAAAATGCATGTGTCATAAATAATACACATGACAGTCCAGTCGCGGTTTAAAAGTAGGAAAAAAAAACTAGTTTCGAAATAATATTATCAGAGGGACTAATATGGTCCGGTTAATTTTTCTTAGGGATTAAACAAAGCCTTTTTTTGGACTAATTTGGGTTATGTAGTTTTTGTGAATGATCAAAATGGGTCTTCACTTTACAATTAAATATCTTTCGATTTGAACTTAACCTTAATAAAAATGACACACTATTTAATCAGAATTTAGGTAACAAGGCTTTGAACCTATTATTCATTGTGATTTGATCGACGTTACCTTACGCATATTATTTAATAGTTCTTCGCCTACATCTCTCGCTTAACATTATTTATGGCTATGTGTTTTTCTTGTTTAGTGAATTTGATATTGTATCTATTTTACGTTAGATACATATTATCGACATTGAACTTCATTAAGAGTTTGAAAAACTTAACCCTCAAAATGCAATAGTCAATATTATTATATAATATTGCATAAACATTCAAATCAACAACTTGTTATTATTCATTGAATCTTGAGGTTAATATTTTCTTAACATTAGATTAGGTTACTACTATAGTTGGAACTCTTACTCCGGAGTTTCAATTATATACCTTTCGAGGTAGTATTTATTAAATCTTCGACTAGTGGTTTAGTAAATGAATCTGCTAAATTATAGCTTAAAGGTATATATGTGAGTGAAATAATTTGTTGAAACTCTTGAGTAAGAGTTCCAACTATATATTAATTATCACAATATATTAACATCGTTGAAACATTATCTTTATTTAATGGAACTTTTAACATAAGGTTACTTGACCTTTCAACTTCTTGACCAACGAAAGCAAGAGCCACAAACTCTGATTCCATGGTTTAAAGAGTAATGCACATTTGTTTCTTTCTCTTACAAAAAATTACACCCCAACTTGTATAAATATCCACCTAATTGTAGATTTATGATCTTCAATACTCGATATTCAATTCGCATCGGTGTATCCTTCTAGTATTGCAAGAAACATACCATAATGAAAGCCAAGATTTTTGGTTTCAAAAGATAACCTAAAATCCTTGTGATGTCCTTCTAATTCTCACCATTTGGATGGATAATAAATCAACTCATTTTACTAACTGATAATATTGCGTCGGGTCTAGTAAATTGCATCAAATACATTAAATAACCAATTACACTTTCATATTCCCATTTAACAACAACTCTTCCATCATTCTTTTGAAGTCTGACACTAGGATCAAATTGAGTACACACTTCCTTGAAACTTAAGTTTTTGAACTTATCAAGCATTTTCTCAATATAGTGTGTTGGACTAAGTTCATAACCCCCACTATTCTCACTTTACCTTGATCCCAAAAATAGTGTCAACTAGTCCAAGATCTTTCATCTTGAATGTGGAAGTTAGAAACCTCTTTGTTTCTAAAATTTAATTCATCTCATTACTAATTATCAACATATCACCAACATAGAGACAAATGAATATCACAATATTCTCACACACTTTTGTATACAAACATTTGTCATAAGAATTATGAACAAAACCATTTTAATGTATGACACCGTCAAACTTTTGATGTCATTGTTTTAGTGTTTATTTTAATCCATTGAGGGATTTTGTAACACCCAATTTTTCTGATTTATTTATAAAATTAAAATTACATTTATTTAATTATTTAAAATCAAGTTTTATATGTCATTGAGGGTGTTTGGATGGTTGATATAAGTATTTGATACTTTTGGTTGGTGGTGCATAATTCTAGTTATTTAAATAAATAATTAGAATATAATTATTTAATTTAATTTATTAGAATAAAATAGAAGAGGAGACATTTGGGTGGAAAATAGAAGAGTAGAAAATAGTAGAGAATAAGAGAGAATATTGTTAGTATTATTATTAAATTAATATTAGAGCTAAGAGAGATATTTTGGTGAATGAGGGAGTAAGTGAGGGCAAGGTGAGAAGTTACTAATTGAGGGAGATTAGGTTCCTAATAAGAATGAGTTAGTAAGGGTTTGAGATTAGTACGTGAGAAAAACAAAATTGGGAGAAGAAGAGGCGAGGAGAAAGAGCTTAAGGGGAAACTCCATTGTTAGAGCTTGAAGATGCATTTTTGCTAAAAATCTAAGGTAATGGGGGATTACTCCTAATATGGTGTAGATTGTATGAATTGGATAGAGGGAAGTCCTTAATTCCTTTAGGTTTTTCATAATTTTTCCCGTTTGTTGAGAGAATGATGAACATTATGAAAATTCTATGATAGCGTGAATTATATGATGCATGATGTGAAATTCATGTACTGTTTTGTTGTAGAATTTGTATGTTCTTGTGTATAATATTAGTATGTGTTATTGCTTTTATGTTGTGAGTTTGATGAATAAACCATGTCAAATCCATGATTAATTGAGTGAATTTAATATTAATTGATAGATAAAAGTTGTATTGATGTTAGATGTTAGTTCCCTTGATGTTATTGTTCGATTTTGGGACGATCGTCATATGGATGACGTGTGAGGTGACGTGTACGATGATATGCCTTACCTTAGAGATGGGTAACCCGTCACACTGCCAGAATGACTTTTCGTTCTGATTTTTGATGTGTTATTGTGATTAGGTTACTCTTTGCCACTATTTGGAGGTATTTGATGTTGTTTATTATGTTATTGTTGATTTAATCCACTTGTTTTGTATGGAAAATGACGTTGTTGCTTATTATGGTGATTATATGGTGATCATTTGGTGACACTGCATGTTATGGTGAATCAAACATCATGGTGTATGGACTTCGGTCTAGTTTTGGTATGCTCTTGTCTGATGGTGAGGGTTCAAAGGCGAGTAGCTGGTTTCATATGGGAATCAGTGAAGCGTTAATTATGGTGATAGTAGCGATTTGGTGTGCTCTGGTCCTATGATGGGGATTCATGAGCAAGATGGACATGTGTTGTCCATAATGGTATCACATGCATTGTAGACTCTTGGTGTTGAGTATATTTCATCCATTGTTTACATATGTATTAAATAATTATGTTGATACTGGTGATTGAGAATACTTTGGTGATGTATGCGAAAAAGTTATGTTGAATGACTATTGATCTTTGTTCAGGCCACCCTTGCAAAATTTTGCACCATTATATATTATAAGTGTATTCTCACCCATTTGTTGTTTATGTGGTTCTGTGCTCCTTATTTTGGTACAGACGAGCAGGTAAATAAGTAGTTGCTTAGAAGTTGAAGGATGACATTGAGGTTGTTCTTCTTCCTTTTCTATTTTTATGCGATATTTGGATTTCGTTGCTCTGATTTGTAACAATGGGTAGTTGAATGATTGGTCTCATTATTTGTTATTTGTTTTTATGTTATTTATATGGAGGGAATTTTTCCATGACCTTATTTTTTGTTATGAGATTTATTTGGTCGTTGAGTTACTTTAATTGCTCTATTTTGCTGCGGCGAGCCTATGTAAAGACGAGCATGTGATGACATGTGTTTAAATTATTACATGTTTTATATAACCTGTGTTATAGAGTATGTTTATGTTGTGTTTGAGTGACACCTTATTTGTGTATTTGTTTTATAGTCGGATTATTTCGCGTTTCGTAAGTTTGAACACCTTTTGTTCACTTCCAGGAAGAAAATAACCTTTTGGTTGCTCCATGTAAATTTCCTCGTCAAAATATCCATTTAGGAATTTTGTTTTGACATCCATTTGATGAACTATCATGCCATGCAAATAATACTTTCATTGTCTTCGTCCTTGCTACCGATGCGTATGTGTCGAAATAATCAACACCTTCCCTTTGTCTAAAACCTTTGGCTACTAATATAGCCTCGTAGGCGTTTAGTGTATCATCACTATGACACTTCCTTCTAAAACTCATTCTCATCTAATGGGTTTAGATCCATTAGGTAGATCGACAAGCTCTCAAGTGTGGTTTGACATTATTGAGTCTATTTCATATTGAATATTATCTTTCCAAAAGGATTAGTCGCTTGAATGTACTTTTTCCTTATATGTGTTAGGATCATATTCCATTTGAAGAATAATAGGAATTTTATGAACAAAATTTTCACTATTTCCTTCTACAAGATAAAAAGGAAATCATTCGAGAATTGGTTTCATTCAGTTCTAGATCCTTATGAAGGTGTGGAAAACACAAGAAAATGGGGCGAATTGAGTTTTATAAATAAAAACTTTTTACCAACTCAAAAACACCACCAAATGTTAATAGCAAAGAGATAAAAACAAAAGTATTTTTATCCTGGTTCACTTGAAACTAAAAGCTACTCCAATCCACCCGTCAAGGTGATTTCACCTTATACAAACACTTAAAGAAAAATTATGTACAAAATTGATAGTTTTCACAAAGAAATAGTCTTGTCAAATATTGTAGTGCTTCAGCATTCAGGGTTTTCTTCAAGTATCAAAGTCTCACTTATATAGAATAAGAAAAGAGACCGTTGGAGGGCAAAATCGGGATACCAAATAAAGTGGTTGTCCATTGTTGTATAGGTGAAAGGAGTGATACTACATACTGTCCTTCGCCCATAAATTCAGTGACAGGAGTGATGAACAATATTGTCCTTGCCCATGATATCAGGTAGTGGAAATAATATTTGATTTGTACTATATACTATTTGATCACGTATCCATTTGATGTTATCTTCGAGTTCATTAGCTTATGATGAAAGTTGATGAAGCATGAAATGAAGAAACATACAACTAGATTCAGAAACTTCAGGATCTTTGGTCAGAACCTTGACAACGTCAACAGTCTGGCTTGAGATCTTCAATATCTTCAAAATCTTCAGAGTCTTCAGTAACAACTTGATATCTTTCAGAACTTCTCATGATTAGCACATAAGTGAAATTTGGAACACAATGTTCAGAAATTGATGACATTGCACGTCATATACTCAGAATCAGAACTGATTGTTAAAGTTATACAATAACAAACCATTAGGGTACCAAAATTATTCTCACACAAATACAACATTATTATCATCAAAACTCAAGGTATATATGCATAACCAAATCTTGTTCTAACAATGTCCCCCTTTTTTATGATGACAAAAACATGTATTTTGATGAATAATTTTGTATAGGGTAATCACAAAAGGATACATCTTGCAGAAGCACAAAGCTCCCCCTGAGATGTATAATACTAAAAAGATAAAATCGGAATGAAAGAACACTTTCTTGATTAACCTTTTTGAAGTACCAGAATGATCTTCCATCAGAACCTGGTTTATCTTCAGAAGTTTCTTAAACTTATCCAGAGCATTGGTTGTCAAACTCAATATTCTTATGAACTTCACTTCAGAAGCTTGGTTGAATTCTTTTGAAGAAGCTTCGGAGCATGGTTCTCTTTGAAATTCTCTTTCAGAGCCTTATTACCTTTGAAAAAAATCTCTTTAAATCTTTGAAAGAGCTTTCATAACCTGGTTAAGGAATCTTCTTAAAAGCTTGATTGCCAAGTCTGATTACCATGGAGTTCACACTTCCTCAAAACTTGATGCCGAATTTTCAATTCTTGAAATCTTGATACCAAGTTCAGAGCCTGGTTTTCAATTCCTTGAAGACTTTATGCTTGGTTCTGATTCCTGGTTGAGATCTTTCTCAAACAACATGAAAGTTCCAGACTCATATTGTAGACCGTTTCTTCATAAACTAGTAACTTATATTCTGATCTTAAAAACTTTAAGAGCTTATGATGTTTTAAACTTATCCCTACAAAATAATTAACAAACTATACTTCGAAGTAGTTGTTATTAGAAACATTAATAAATGTTTAGGTTCTTATTCAAGAATATAGATATATCAAAATCAATTATGATTCTTACCTTTAAATACGTTACTCCCCATTTGTCATAAATCGAAAAGACAAAGATAAAATGTAAAGAATATATTGGAAAGAAACAAAATAAGATTTTCACTAAAAATTCCAGAAGGCAGATAAGATACAATCATGATTATAAAGATGGAAACACTGAAAAACATAGTAGAAATACAAAAAGTACTCAAACAAACATAAAAAGCACACACATTCTTAGACAAAATAAGAACACACATGTGCAAAGACTATTTTGAAAAATAAGGGTTTTGGGGTGGAGGAGACGGTGACAAAACAACTAGGTAGTCGTCTGATAGATTTAATGGATTCACCAATGGATCAATATTATCCTCGAGCAAATTTTCATATAGTACGCCAAGATTCCTGGAGGATTGGTATTGGTGAAGATATGATAGTTTTTGGATGGGATATTATTACCGCGGTTTTCTTCCTTGGAGGGAGGAGTGCTCTTATCAGCGACTGACTAAGGATAAGATAGAGGTTGAACTTGTTTAGGTTGTTGTTTTTGATCAGCCATTGGCGGGAGTTGTAGATGAAGAAGGACAGTTGCAAATAGGGTATTTGAAGGTTTCAAAGTGTGGGAGTAGTTCTGAGTGTAATCTGAAGATATGAGTGAAATGAGTTTATATAGAAAATAAGCAATAATGAAAAGTTAAAAGAATACGCAGACATGGAGGGAAGTGTAAAAGATTTTAACCTAATCCCATTAAATGTGAAATCCAATGTTTCACGCCATTATTATGCATGATCATAAAGTGGGACAATTGTCACCACTAAGAACCACACACTACCAAATGGCAAGACAAGCATTTAATGCAACAATTATTCAGAATCAAGAAGACAAATCGATAAGAGTTCTTCTGATTAGAACCTTTTTGATTTATGAAACTTCCTTACTTCAGAAATTTCATGTTTCAGAATCAACAAATAAATTGTCAGAACCTTATCTAGAGTTCTAAGAGCTTAGCATTATGAAATTCATCTTTTCATTCTAGACAAGAGTCCATAAATATGTTTTTCATAATGAAAAGGAATTTATCCTTAGCAAGGGTTTTGTAAATATATCAGTCCATTGATGGTTTGTATCAATAAATTTTAAGTGAAAAATACACTTCTAAACATAGTCACGTAAAAAGTGATATTTAATTTTAATATGCTTAGCCTTAGAATGCAAGATATGATTCTTAGACAAACAAATAACAGAAGTATTATCATAGAGAATAGGAATGTTACTCTCGAATATCTAATAATCTTCCAGCTGACTCTTTATCCAGAGTATCTGAGTGTTGCATCCAAAAGCTGCAATATACTCAATTTTGGTTGTTGAAAGCACAATTGTTGAATGTCTCTTGTTGGACCACGAGATCAGATTGTCTCCAAGAAATTGACAACTTTTAGAAGTAATTTTCCTTTCTATTATGTCTCTAGCATAGTCAACATAACAATAGCCTACTAATTTATATTCACTTGATTTTCTATAAAACAAACCAAGGTTAGTAGTACCTTTCAGATACCTACAAATTCTCTTAACAATAGTTAAGTGAATCTCCCTAGGATCTGATTGGAAGCGAGCACATAAGCAGACACTAAATAAAATATCAGGTCTAGAAGCGGTTAGATAAAGGAGATAACATATCATACCTATGAATAGCTTATGATTTACCTTATGCTTACCTCTTCTTTCTCCAGAATGCATGTAGGATGCATTGGAGTATTTTCTTGCTTGCATTCTGGCAAGTTAAACTTCTTCAGAATTTCCCTTGTATATTTGCTTTGATGGATGTACGTTCCTTCTGAACATTGATCAATTTGGATTCCCATAAAGAACTTGAGTTCTCCCATCAAACTCATTTCAAATTCTGCCTGTATTGGCTTAGCAAAATCCTTGCACAACGAAGCAATAACAGAACCAAGAATAACATCATCAACATGAATTCGCACAACCAAAATATCATTCTTAAAGGTTTTGCAAAAGAGAGTTGTGTCCATTTTTCCTTTGGTAAAATCATTTTCCAAAAGGAAGTTACTTAGTCTGTCACACCTCTTAAAGGTTTTGCAAAAGAGAGTTGCTTCATACCATATAACAATTTTTTCAGTTTAAAAGCAGGATTTTGAAAATTTTCAAAACCATGGGGTTGGTGCACATACACCTCTTCAAAAATGTATCCATTTAAGAATGTACTCTTAACATCTATCTGATAAAGGATGATGTTATGATTGACTGCAAACGAAATTAAAAGACGAATAGACTCTAACCTGATAACTGGAGCAAAGGTTTATATATAGTTTATGCCTTTTTTATGACTATAACCTTGTGCTACCAGATGAGCCTTGTTTTTGACGACTTCACCCTTCTTATTGAGCTTGTTTTTGAAAATTCATCTGGTTCCAATGACATGGAAACCCTTTAGTTTCTAAACAAGATCCCAGACGTCATTCCTGACAAATTGATTCAGTTCTTCTTGTATAGCCAAAATTCATTCATTATCTAGTAGAGCTTCATCAACATATGTGGGCTCTATCAGAGATACCAAACCCATAAGAGTTTTTTTTAGAAGGTTTGAATGAAGACCGATTTCTAACGGGTGCGTCTTTATCTCCCATAATCAATTCTTCAGAATGAGAAGTTCTTGATCTACTCTTTTAATGATGAGTTGAACCAATAATGGTTTCTAGTTGAGTCGACTATGAGTCCTTTACTTCAACGTCCTTTGCTTTTCCTTCTGAGTTTTTATCTTCAAATTCTGAGAATTTAATCCTTCTGAGTTTTTAGCTAGCCTGGAGAATCTAAGTCGTCTAGACATAATTGTATATATCCCGACTGATGAGACTATTATGGATCTATGTGCTTGTAAGTATGAAGTTTATGATCCTAGTGATAACTTCCTAAAGTTTTGATGACGATAACACTAATGATTTTTAAAATCGATAAAGTCGGTGGTAATGGTTTTCCAACTCTCTAATGATGGTGAACAAACTTAAGGACATATCAAGCCTCATCTAGTTGGAGAATCAAAATTTTATTGAAGTGCTTATATGATAAATGTATTTGGTAAGTAATCTTTAAAGCCTCAGAGTTGTGAAAGAGAGGAAGTGTGAAAGCTCGTTTAGTCGTGTCTGTTTGAGTGACCGGAGTTTTGAAAAAGTGTGGAAGTAACTCCTAAGATACTAAGGAAACCTGCACGCGCGCACGCACACACACACACACACACACACACACGCGCGCACACACACACACACATACACACTTGAAACCTCTCTTTTAATCTATCAAATATATTAAAGATGTTTTCAAAATGATCAATGTGATATTTTAAAAAATAAAATTGATAATCTTCAAAACACGCTTGATAAATTCACTAAAGGGACAAACAACTTGAATATTTTGTTAGGAAACCAAAAGGCGTCTTACAATAAAGTTGGTCTTGGTAATGAACCTAAGAAAAATAGTAAAAGCTTTAGCAATATTTGTAATACCCAACCAACATCTAAATGCAAAACCCTAAAATGTAATTACTTCAAGAAAGATGACCATATTACCATGTTTTATTTTATCAAAAAGAGTCATGAAAGAAAAAAATGACACACTCCTTCATACTTTTATAAAAAACTTTGTGATTGTAAAAATAGAAAGATGTCTACTCATAATATAAATTCCACTAACATCAAAGGACCCAAAAAGATATGCGTACTAAAGATAGAAAAGTTAAACTATGATGCAGATGATGATACCAACAATTTATCTTCAAGTGAAGAAATGAATATGTTATATTGTCCCTCTCTTACGAGGGAATAAATTCATTTTCCTAAAAACAAGAAGAGAAAATTACTGGATCTTTGAGTCTTGGTAAGATCCATAATATTATCCCTTTAGTTATTCTAATTATATATGGTTTTATTGCACAAGTTACTTACTATTAAGTAAGTTGCGTAACAAAGGTGATAAAATATGTTTAAGTCCTCTACATGTATGGTCTATAAAATATGTGCTTGTTGGTATCTTTGTCTTTAGTAGGAGTTACCTCTTCGGCATTTTTATCCTTTGAATAAACTCTTACTTTTTCAAAGGATGGTTCATTTTCTTTACATCTGGATTTAGATTGTGAAAATTATTTACGTTATCAGGTAGTATGGACCTCATTTTCCTAATGATTATAAAAAATGCTTTAGGTAGTATGATGCTCCTCATTTTCCTAATGAGTGTAAAAAAAGCTTTCTATACCTAAAAAAAGGTCAAGTAAAAACGTAAAAGTATTAAAAAATCAACTCCTTAGAATTTAGATTTCTTATATTAGAATCTACTAAGACAAAAATAAAATCACATACCATAAATTTATAATTTATTTGATAATCAAGATAAACATTCGATATTTGTTATTGATTAAGATAGAGATTTTTTTTAAGACTGTCCGAATACTTGCATGAGTTCACTTCCTAAATTACCTAAAAAACATTTTTAAGAAAAAAAACTCTTCTCCTCCATCATCATCGTCATTGCATCGAGAATGTTAAGAATTGTCTCCGGTCTTTTAATAGATGACTTCTCATCTCAACAACAAGAAGAAAGATTCTTTCAAGACTTCGCAAACAAAACTATCTTGAGAATTCACATTTTGGATGTTGGAATTTTTCAAAAATGTGAAATCTTCAAGATCTTTAAAGATTTATACTTAACAACTTTCATTTGTATCCCTCTCAGAAAAGTGTATGCATCCTTAGTCAAATGTTCTTTTCAAATCTCTACTTCGGCGATGAAAGAATCTATTATGAAGTAAGAAAACACAAGATATCCCTATATTTTTGGAAGATATTACGAATATTTTGAATCATTCCCATGATAGACCTCTCTTCAGGTCAGATGAACAATGCATCAACTTCAAGTTCAAGACTAATGCCTCCTCGTTTCTGAAAAATCTAAAAATCTTTAGTACTCTCTCCATTCAATGTTGATTGTTGCAACTATATGTACGATTGCATACAAAATTGAAAAAAACTAGGTAAGTGAAGTGATACAATACATGTCGGAAAGTAAAAGGAAAGGAATATGCTTACCATATGATGACCTGGTCATAAAAATTAAGGAACACACAGATTTCAACCTTGAAGGAGAAGATTACGAGGAAGATGTAACAAAAATAGGAGAAACTACACTTGGAATGATGAGGTAAGAGATCATTGATGGAAAAGTAATTGAGAAACTCTCCAACGAAAGGAAAATAAGAGTGGAAGAACAAGAGTAATTTTATCTTGAGTAAATCATTCTTTCTTAGAAATTTATCTTATTGGTTTAGAGCTAAAGCATTATATGCTTCTTATTTTATTTCCAACCTTCCATACTTTTCTTGGCCATTTATTTGGTGTTTTGAAGAACTTTATGGATTTTTCACTTTATTTCTATTTTAAA
The DNA here is from genome assembly GCF_024323335.1 of Lathyrus oleraceus. Classification (NCBI taxonomy): domain Eukaryota; kingdom Viridiplantae; phylum Streptophyta; class Magnoliopsida; order Fabales; family Fabaceae; genus Lathyrus; species Lathyrus oleraceus. The sequence continues at coordinate 11,507,868 of NC_066579.1, read as the reverse complement.
ATTCATTTAAAAAATACTTTTGTTGAATTTTTATTTCATTTAATTTAATTTTATATTTATTTGACCTTGATGGACTTCTGTTGGCCTTGGATCACAATTGTTTTGATCATAGGTCTCATCAAATTTAATGGATCTTGGGTGTTGATGGGGTGAAAATCCTAATCCACAAAAATAGATGATTGATTTTGATGATGACTTGATTGTAAGAACAAAAATTGTGATACAACAGATTCCTTGATTTTGATGATAACAAAGGATGAAACCAAAAATGGCACCCTAACGAAAAGTTTCTAAGTGTGCAGGACTCTGATGACATCATCAGATAGAGTACCAGATCAGAAGTATATTATCAAATGATCAGAAGCTCTGAATAAGAAACAAGTTCAAGAAAGTCAAACTCTGAACTAAACAACAAGTATCAGAAGCATCTTAACAGGAAGTAAGTCCTAGAACCTCTGACTCTGAACAACGCTTTCTGAAGAATCTATTTAGATCAACATCAGAAGCAAGATTCCAAGGTTCTCCAGAAACACAAATACTCTGATTATGGATTTGCTAATCATGAAAGAGTAACGTTGAAGACAAGTAAAGATTTTCAAATGGATTTCCTAATTGAGAAAGAGACGTTAATCTCCAATCTCAATAAAGAAAATGCTACTTGTGGTAAGTAGTCATTTCAAGAAGAAAAAGTCATCCTGCATTAGCTAATTATGTGATGGCGTAACTTCATCTCAATATCCACCAGTTTCAACTACTACTTCAACTAATCTATATAAAGGATTGCAAATCAACTTTCAGCAACACACGAGAGAACAATCAGTAAGCCAACAAGCCAAAATTATACTGAAACACCAAGTCAAGAAAAACACTCTTTCTCTCTAAGATATTCACGAAGCTTTTGCTTATAACGTGAAAAACTCTTGTTCTTAATTTTGTAATACTTGCTTTCTTAGAAGCACTCTAGTTTACATAAATCCTTCTTCTATTGTTTGTTGATTTCCTCAAGTGACTCTGTGTAGTCTGTATACTTGAGAGGGCTAAGAGATTTTGTATCTTAGACGTTGTTTGTAATCTTTCAAGATTAGTGGATTAAGTCCTTGTTGAAGGCGAAATCACCTTGGCCGGGTGGACTGGAGTAGCTTTGTGTTATAAGCGAACCAGTATAAAATCCTTGTGTGATTTTCATTTTGAAAAGCGCTTATTTTTCCAAACAATTCAAACCCCCCCTTTCTTGTTTTTCTCACCTTCAATTGGTATCAGAGCTCCGGCTCTGTTATTGATTTTCTAATCAAACACTTAACCGTATAGAGAGATCCAGTACGAGAAAAACAATGGCCCACTCAAATGAAAGAGATTCTTACAATGCCAAGCCTCCTGTTTTTGATGGAGAGAAATTTGACTACTGGAAAGATAGAATCGAAAGTTTCTTTCTGGGTTATGATGCTGACCTCTGGGACATTGTCACAGATGGATACAAACCTCCAGTCTTAAATGGAGTTGAAGTTCCCAGAAGTAAGATGTCAGAAGATCAGAAACGTATTTTCAAAAATCACCACAAGGCCAGAACAATACTTCTAAATGCTATATCATACAATGAATATGAAAAGATCACCAACAGAGAGACTGCCAAAGATATACTTGACTCTCTGAAGATGACCCATGAAGGAAACTCCCAAGTCAAGGAGACGAAGGCTCTGGCACTTATCCAGAAATATGAAGCCTTCAAAATGGAAGACGACGAAGCTATAGAGGCTATGTTTTCTAGATTTCAAACTCTTATTGCAGGTCTTAAAGTGTTAGACAAAGGATACACGACTGCAGATCATGTTAAGAAGATAGTCAGAAGTCTGCCAAAGAAATGGAGACCTATGGTTACTGCTCTAAAGCTGTCAAAGGATCTGAACAATATCAGCCTTGAAGAACTTGTTAGTTCTCTCAGAAGCCATGAGATAGAACTAGAGGAGGATGAGCCTCAGAAAAGGAACAAGTCCGTAGCGCTTAAGTCCAGATCTGAAAGACGGAAGCCTGACAGAACCAAAGCTCTCCAGGCAGAAGCTGAAGATACTGACGATTCTGAACCAGAAGACTCTGATGATGAAGAAGAGTTGTCCCTACTAACCAGAAGAGTCAAGCAACTCTGGAAAAAGAGGAACAACAACTTCAGAAGACCAAGACCCAGAGGGGATCGATCAGAGTCAACTTCAAAAGGTAAAGCTAACAAAGATATTACCTGTTATGAATGTAAAGAAACAGGTCATTACAGAAATGAATGCCCCAAGTTGAAGAAAGACAACCCTAGAAAAGAAAGCTTCAAGAAAAACACCTTCAGAACAAAGAAAGGACTGATGGCTACCTGGGATGACAGTGAATCTGGATCATCAGAATCTGACTCTGACGAACAAGCCAACGTAGCACTTATGGCTACCACATCCAGTTGTTCAGACGAAGAATCTGAAGAGGTATTTTCTGAACTTTCTAGATCTGACTTAGAATCATGTTTGTCAGAAACTCTTACTTCTTATCAGAAATTAAAACAAAAGTTTAAAAACGTTAAAGGCTGTCTTAAAGCAAAATTTGAAGAGTGTAGTGAACTTGAGATAACAATTCTATCACAAGAAGATACAATCAAATCTTTAATGTTAGAAAGAAATGAAGCAAAAATAAAATTAGAAGAAACGTTATCTCAAGCACCACAAATCTCAAATAAAATTATTTACAAATATGAAGAAGCCTTTCAAGAATTTCTGAAGAATGGGATAGATAGGAGTATTATGGCATCCATGATTTATGGAGTAAGTCAGAACAATAAAAGGGGAATTGGGTATGATCCTAATGAAGATAAAACTTCTGCAAGTGATAAAATTAAATCTCCTTTTTCATATCACTACACACACACACAAGAACACAAATTTAAAAATGCTAGAAGACCTAAAGTTGTAAGAAACTCTGGGAAAACTAATCTAAAAGGACCCAAGAGATTCTGGGTACCGAAAGATAAGATTATCTATGTTGCAGATATCCTATGCGGCGAAGTTCAGACACCAGTCATGGTACCTGGACTCTGGATGCTCGCGACACATGATGGGAAGAAAGTCTATGTTCCAAAGTCTGGAACTTAAAGACGCTGGATTTGTAGGCTTCGGAGGAGATCAGAAAGGAAGGATCAGAGGCTCCGGAACTATTGGTAATGGTACTCTTCCCTCTATATCTAATGTTCTTTATGTAGAAGGATTAATGCATAACTTGTTATCCATAAGTCAATTAAGTGATAACGGTTATGATGTAATATTCAATCAAAAAACATGTAAAGCCATTAATCAGAACGATGGCTCTGTCCTTTTCACAGGCAAGAGGAAAAACAACATTTACAAAATAAATCTTTCTGATTTAAAAGATCAAAATGTTAAATGTCTAATGTCAGTTCACGAAGAGCAATGGGTATGGCATAGACGCTTAGGCCACATTAGCATGAGGAAACTTTCTCAGCTAACTAAACTCGAGTTAGTCAGAGGCCTACCTAAACTGAAGTTTTTTTCAGATGCTCTGTGTGAAGCTTGTCAGAAAGGAAAATTTTCAAAAACATCTTTTAAAAAGAAAAATGTTGTTTCTACCTCTAAGCCTCTGGAACTTCTTCACATTGACTTATTTGGTCCTGTGAAAACAGCATCAGTTAATGGAAAGAAGTATGGACTAGTCATTGTTGATGATTACAGTCGCTGGACATGGGTAAAATTCCTAAAGCACAAGAGTGAGTCTCACTCTGTATTCACCAGTTTCTGTTCCAAAGTGCAAAAAGAATTTGACTCCAAAATTGTTAGAGTCAGAAGTGATCATGGTGGAGAATTTGAAAATAAAGATTTTGAAGAATTATTTGATTCTAATGGAATATCCCATGATTTCTCCTGCCCTAGAACTCCACAACAAAATGGAGTTGTAGAGAGGAAGAATAGGACACTCCAAGAAATGGCCAGAACCATGATCAATGAAACTAATGTAGCAAAGCACTTTTGGGCAGAAGCTGTAAATACAGCGTGTTACATTCAGAATAGAATCTCTATAAGACCTATTCTAGAAAAGACTCCCTATGAACTGTGTAAAGGAAGAAAACCCAACATCTCATATTTTCATCCTTTTGGATGCTCTTGTTTTATATTAAATACTAAAGAACATCTGAACAAGTTTGATTCCAAAGCACAAAAAGGTATTATGTTAGGATACTCAGAACGCTCTAAAGGCTATAGAGTATACAACACAGAAACCAAAATTGTGGAGGAATCAATTCATGTCAGATTTGATGATAAGCTTGACCCTGAAAAGTCAAAGCTAGTTGAAAAGTTTGCAGATTTGGAAATCACTCTTGTAGAATCTGAGAAAACTCCAGAAGCAACTGTCACTCAAGACTCTGAAGAAATTAAATCTCCAGAAATTCCAAGGAAAGTTAAAAGTCGTATTAACGTATCTGAAGATTTGATTTTGGGAAACAAAGATGAACCTGTTAGAACCAGATCTACCTTCAGAACTTCTGAAGATATTCCTCTGGGACTAGTGTCTCTGATTGAGCCTACGTCCTGTGATGAAGCTCTTCAAGATAACGATTGGGTGGCAGCTATGCAAGAAGAATTAGATCAATTCTCAAAGAATGATGTCTGGGATCTCGTTCCTAAACCCAGAGGCATTCATGTCATTGGAACCAGATGGGTTTTCAGAAACAAGCTGAACGAGAAAGGAGAAGTTATCAGAAACAAAGCTCGACTGGTAGCTCAAGGTTACAGTCAACAAGAAGGTATTGACTATAATGAAACCTTTGCTCCAGTCGCGAGGTTAGAATCTATTCGTCTTCTTGTATCTTTTGCTATTAATCACTCTATCAAATTATACCAAATGGATGTCAAGAGTGCATTTCTTAATGGTTATATTTCAGAAGAAGTGTATGTCAATCAACCTCCAGGTTTTGAAAATTCAAACTTTCCAGAACATGTCTTTAAACTTAAGAAATCCTTATATGGACTTAAACAAGCTCCCAGAGCTTGGTATGAACGCTTAAGCAATTTTCTTCTGGAACAAAATTTTATCAGAGGGAAAGTTGATTCTACACTCTTCTGTAAAAACCTTAATAATGATCTCATGATATGCCAGATTTATGTTGATGATATTATTTTTGGTTCTGCTAATATCTCTGTTTGCCAAGAATTTTCTAAGTTAATGCAGGCAGAATTTGAAATGAGTTTAATGCAAGAACTAAAGTTCTTTCTGGGATTTCAAATCAATCAAACTCCAGAAGTCACGTACATTCATCAAAGCAAGTACATTAAAGACGTTCTGAAGAAGTTTGATATGACTGAATGCAACTCTGCAAAAACTCCTATGCACCCAACTTGCATTCTAGAAAAGGAAGAGGTAAGCAACAAGGTTTGTCAGAAGCTCTATCGAGGTATGATAGGCTCTCTTCTCTATCTGACTGCTACTCGTCCTGATATTCTCTTTAGCGTCTGTCTTTGTGCCAGATTCCAATCAGATCCTAGAGAATCTCATTTAACAGCTGTTAAGAGAATTCTTAAGTATCTGAAAGGAACTCCTAACCTGGGCCTGATGTATGAGAAAACATCAGAGTATAGACTTTCTGGTTACTGTGATGCAGACTACGCAGGAGATAGAATAGAACGAAAAAGCACATCTGGAAATTGCCAGCTTCTGGGAAACAATCTAATCTCCTGGGCTAGCAAAAGACAGTCAACTATTGCTCTATCAACTGCAGAAGCAGAATACATCTCAGCATCACTGTGCACAACTCAGATGCTCTGGATGAAGCATCAGCTAGAAGATCTACAAATCTTTGAGAGTAACATTCCTATCTTTTGTGATAATACTGCTGCTATTTGTTTAAGTAAGAATCCCATTCTACATTCCAGAGCCAAACACATAGAAATAAAACATCATTTTATAAGAGACTATGTTCAGAAAGGGATAGTAACCTTGAAGTTCATTGATACAGAACATCAATGGGCAGATATCTTTACTAAGCCTCTAGCTGAAGATAGATTTCTTTTTATCTTAGAAAATCTGAACATTAAAAATTGCCCTGAGTGAAAAATGGCTCTGAAAAATGTAAAATGTGAATCTGATGTAAACAAATGTACTTCTGCCTCTGACTCTGATACTTCTACAAGTTAAGAAGATATCTGAGTTAGAAATCTTCAGAAACCAATCCTTTGGTATTCCTGAAGATCAGATACATCAACACGTGGAGCTCTAAACGTCTAACCTTAGAACTTCTAGACATCTGTCAAAAGAAATCAAAGGTCAGAACGTTTGAAATCTTCTAGAGCAGTGTGCGTACTGTTGGGATTAGACATTCATTTATTAGCTGTAATCATTTTTCCCCCCAAACGTGCTATTTTGATTTTTGTGCTAACGCTGGAATGTGTGTCGTTTTGCATGTTTTTACTTAGAGTATATAAACACTTTCTCTCACTTTTCACACTTATCACTCTCACTCACTCTAAAACCCTAAACCCTCTCTCAAAGCATTCTCTGCAAGTTCTTCATCAATCTTCATCTTCTTCTTCATGGATGCTCAACAACAAGAAGTTTTTAACTTCTCTCAACAGATGGAATCAAGTTCTAATCCCCAAACCTCAAACACTCAAACACCAACGGTTACTGGTGTCACCATAACCCCTGTTTACAAAGAACCTCACGTTCTTGACCGTGAACGCCACATTAACCTTTCAACCCCCTTTGAAGGCTTGGATGTGTTGTGCGAATCGTTGGTTGATTTCGACAACCTAAGAAGAAATGGCGTTGATCTAACTGGAGAACTGCGTCAACAAGGGTGGGAGAACTATTTCCAAAGGTTGTATGGTCCAATCTACCCTCTTCTGGTCAAGGAATTCTGGAGACATGCAGATGCAGATGACAACTTCATCGTCTCATTTGTTCTGGGAGTGAAGATAGTTATCACAGAAGGGTCCATTGCCTCTCTGTTGAATATGGAAAGAAGTGGAGGAAAAAGGATCTACAACATTCCTCCTAGGTCAAAACGCATCACAGATGTGATAAACCCAACAATCTTCAAACCCAATGTTGAAGGAAACCCCTCTAAGAACAAGGAGCTACACCAGAACCTCAGAGTGTGGCTGAAGATTATTCTGGGAACTATCCACCACCGTCCAGCCTCTAACTCTTCTGATTACATTAATGCAGACCAGAAATGCATTTTGTACTGCATCCAGAAAGGTGTGAAGATCAACCTCCCTGCTCTCCTCTTCAGATATCTGAGAGATTCAGTCAGAGAAACCAGGAATAACATGAAGCCCAGATCCTACATTCCTCTGGGAAGATTGCTATCTGACGTCTTCATTGAGCATGGACTGGTAGATGAGCTGGAAAAGACCAAGTTGATGGATGATCTGGCAATTGATGTGGGGAAGCCTCTGAATGCCAGAAACCTCAAGAGTATGGGGATAATCAAGAAAATACAAGTCAAGCCAACTCTGGATACATCCTGGGATAGTTTGAAAGATCAGAGGAAGATGCCTCATGGCCTTGCCAGATTCTTCAAGAACGAACCCAGAGACGCTGTTGCTATCTATCTTCAGCGTCTGCTGGATGATGGTATTGACATCTCTGATTTCAGCCTCGATGACTGTCTGGACTCTGAAGAAGATTTAGTCAGATACAAGAGAGGTATTTCTGAAAAGAAGATAGCACCACCAGCAAAGAAGGCCAGACTTGAAGGAGCTTCTGGAAGCGGATCTTCAGCTCCTCTGCAATTTTCTACTGGTAAGTCTGTTCCTCCTGCTACCTCTGAATTCATGATGGCTTCCTCTAATCCTCTCTCTTCACAACCCATTTATACCACCTCTGACATTACACCCTCAATCACCAGAACCTCCCAACCTACACCAGTTCTAAACATAGCAAGAACTTTCATACCTCCCTCTATACCTGCACAAACTCACCAAAGCACCTCATCTTCATCATCCTCAGCACCAGAATCACCCCCATATGTTTCCCTCTCATCTGACCCTGAATTTTCTGATCCTGGTTCCCCAACCATAGCCACACTTTACGCTCATAGACTTGCTTCACAACAAACACAAACCACAGAACCTGAAATAACTTCACCACTACAACAAACAACCACCATCCCCTCTGAAACTCAACCCTCTGAAATTCAACCATCTGATCCCCACACCTCTGATATCACCCCACCAAATATTCCCGCTGCACCTGAAGCAGAATCTGAACCCTTAGACTTAAACCCTCTTTACGCTTCATCCCAATCTTCTGAACCTCAACCTGAACCAGAAATTGAACCAGAACCTCTCACTTTAAATCTCAGCCCTCCAAACTCTCCACCTCACACCTCTGAACCAGAACCTGAACCTGAGCTTTCTAAACCTACCCTTAAGGAAGCCATCTTTATGATTGCAGAGACTTCAGCTCGAAAGGTTGATTCTCTGGTCACTAACTCTAAAATCAGTGATGATCCTGAATCTGTAAGGACACACTGGAACAGAGTCATTGGCTGGATGACATCTGAGTCCTTTAGGCTGAAGAGCATATCTGAACAAGTCAGAAATGACTACATCAGAAATGCTGAGGCAAGACTCCAGGAGAGACTTGCCAGAGAGGCTGAAGCCAGAAGGCTAGAAGAAGAGAGGTTGGCCAAGGAAGCTGAAGAAGAAGCAAAAAGGCTAGAAGAAGAAAGACTTGCTAAGGAAGCTGAACTCCTAAGGCAAAAGGAAGCTGAAGCAAAGGCTCTGGCAGATGCAGAAGCTCAAGCTGCTGCTGAAGCTGAAGCTCAGCAAGCTCTGACTCTGGGGGAGTCATCTTCTGTGATTCCTACGGTTCTTCAGACTCTGAAAGAACTCAAGCAAGATCAGAATGAACTCCGGGCCAGAATAGACAAGAAAGATTCTGTCAACGAAAACATCCAGAACATGCTTGCTATGCTGCTTCAGAGAATGCCTCCGCCTCCGAACCCTTAGGCACTTAGGATTTATTTTGCTTGCCTATTGTTTTTGCTTCTGTCTTCTTTTGACTCTGATGTTTTTCTTGTTCTTTTGAACCTGATGTTTTGTTTGTTGCCTTTGTGCTTCTATCTATGAATTTTAAGTTTTTCTCTTTATCTATTTTTTTTACTTATTTTTACTATGTCTTTTTGATTCTGACAAAAAGGGGGAGAAAGTAATTATTAGCTCTGATGAAAATATTGTCTAAAACCATCAAGCATTCTGCAACATCTTTTTTATATAAACAAAATTATCTAACTTGGACTTAAGAAATTGCAGAAAATCTCAGAAACCTCTTTACTTAAGAAACTCTTGTAAGAACTTCAGAACCTCTGAACTCCCTAGTACTATCTCAGGGGGAGCTTCTGTCTATCTGATCTATTTTTATTCATGTTTCATCTGCTAATTAAAGTTGTTTTGTCATCATCAAAAAGGGGGAGATTGTAAGAACAAAAATTGTGATACAACAGATTCCTTGATTTTGATGATAACAAAGGATGAAACCAAAAATGGCACCCTAACGAAAAGTTTCTAAGTGTGCAGGACTCTGATGACATCATCAGATAGAGTACCAGATCAGAAGTATATTATCAAATGATCAGAAGCTCTGAATAAGAAACAAGTTCAAGAAAGTCAAACTCTGAACTAAACAACAAGTATCAGAAGCATCTTAACAGGAAGTAAGTCCTAGAACCTCTGACTCTGAACAACGCTTTCTGAAGAATCTATTTAGATCAACATCAGAAGCAAGATTCCAAGGTTCTCCAGAAACACAAATACTCTGATTATGGATTTGCTAATCATGAAAGAGTAACGTTGAAGACAAGTAAAGATTTTCAAATGGATTTCCTAATTGAGAAAGAGACGTTAATCTCCAATCTCAATAAAGAAAATACTACTTGTGGTAAGTAGTCATTTCAAGAAGAAAAAGTCATCCTGCATTAGCTAATTATGTGATGGCGTAACTTCATCTCAATATCCACCAGTTTCAACTACTACTTCAACTAATCTATATAAAGGATTGCAAATCAACTTTCAGCAACACACGAGAGAACAATCAGTAAGCCAACAAGCCAAAATTATACTGAAACACCAAGTCAAGAAAAACACTCTTTCTCTCTAAGATATTCACGAAGCTTTTGCTTATAACGTGAAAAACTCTTGTTCTTAATTTTGTAATACTTGCTTTCTTAGAAGCACTCTAGTTTACATAAATCCTTCTTTTATTGTTTGTTGATTTCCTCAAGTGACTCTGTGTAGTCTGTATACTTGAGAGGGCTAAGAGATTTTGTATCTTAGACGTTGTTTGTAATCTTTCAAGATTAGTGGATTAAGTCCTTGTTGAAGGCGAAATCACCTTGGCCGGGTGGACTGGAGTAGCTTTGTGTTATAAGCGAACCAGTATAAAATCCTTGTGTGATTTTCATTTTGAAAAGCGCTTATTTTTCCAAACAATTCAAACCCCCCCTTTCTTGTTTTTCTCACCTTCATTGATCAAATCTTTGATCCAATTTAGGTTTTGATCTCTCTTGTCCTCTTCTCCTTCATCTCTTTCTTTTCTCTTTGATCAATTGGATGACTTGTTTCCATCTTGTTCATGATGCATGGATTGGTACTTAATGAACTTTCATCATTTCAAATCTACCTCCTAATTGATCATGGATAATTTAAGGTACTTTGGATTGACGCATGAGTTTTTCCTAAGTACTATGTGTTGGTGTAAGCCCTAGAGGCCAATACTTTTGGTACTTGTATCGAATTGTTTATTAATAATAAAAGGCTTTTTCTTTATTATGTTTGTTTAATAAAGTCCCTAAAATAGATAGTCCGTTTAATGTATCAAGTGCGACTTAATCATGAGATCACATTAAACATAAGGACATTATTCTTAAAGTATCCGTAGTCGAGCTTTATTGTGAAGTGGGATAACATTAAAGCATGAAGACTATTATGTTTATAGACTGATGATCACATCTCATGGATCATGGATAAGGAGTTATCAAGTCTCAAACATAGGTATGAATATTAAGAGTAATATTTATACTGGATTGACCCGCTATGAGAATACTATATAGAATGTTATGCAAAGTGTCATAAGTTATTCTCATGGTGATAATGGTGTATACCACCCTTCGACCTGAAACCACTATGGACCCTAGATGTAGAGTCGAGTGCCTTATTGCTGATCAAACATTGTCCGTAACTGGATGACCATAAAGACAGTTGATGGGTACTCCACGAAGCATGCTAAGGGACATGAGTGACCTAGATGGAATTTGCCCATCCTGCGTAACAGGATAAATGTCTATGGGCCCAATATTGAACTGGACAAGGATGACACGGTTTATGCCTTGTGTTCAATATAGACATAAGGGAAAAAGGGTAATTATACACATAATTATTATCACAGAAGGATTTTTCAGATCACATGACATTTTTGTGTCTTGGGTAGCAGTGATGTGTTGCTAGATACCGCTTACTGTTTATTATGTTAAATACGTGATTTAATATAATTGCCAATGCCGCGAAAACCTATAGGGTCACACACAAAGGACAGATTGATGAGAGATAGAGTAATTAAGGAATACTGTAATGTACGGTGCCCTTAAGTGAATTATAGAACATCGTAAGGTACGGTGTACTTAAGTAGAATACGAAATATGGTAAGGTACCACGCGCTTAAGTGATTTTGGTATATTATAAGATATGGGCCATATACACTTGAGTGAGCTTTTTAGCTTGCAGCCCACACAAGTGGTTCTATAAATAGAACCCTTGTGTAGAAGCATTGTTACACTTGCAATTTCGTTTCTCTCTCTCTCTCTCTCTCTCTCTCACTCACTCAAAGCCTTCATTCGTAGCAACTAGCACTGAGATTGAAGGAATCCGTTCGTGTGGACTGAGTAGAGGCGTTGTCATCGTTCAACGTTCGTGATCGCCACAAGAGGTAACGATTCTATCACTGATCATGCCCATTCGTAAGGATCATTAAAGGAGAAATTTTAAATTCCACTGCGTTTTGGATTTCCATTCTCCTTCACTATGAAGTATGGATTGAAGTAATGAATTATCCTCCTAGCCTTTGTGCTTAATCCATCATCTTTTCTTTTATCTGGCATGGCTTTAGGAGAATGATTTACATATCATTTCTCTAGCATGTATTAACACAAACATTATTATTGATCGATCGTCAAATAGTTGTGACATCTACATAAGTACAATTACGAGTGCTTAACATAACGCTAAATTTGTCCCGAAAGTAAAATTATTGGATCTTTGAGTCTTGGTAAGATCCATAATATTACTCATTTAGTTACTCTGATTATATATGGTTTTATTGCACAAGTTACTTAATATTAAGTAAGTTGTGTAACAAAGGTAATAAAATATGTTTAATTCCTCTGCTATATGGTCTATAAAAAACTTAATGTGAAATCCCTTTTAAACATATTTTCGAAAGTATCATGACTATGGAAGAACTCATACATATTACCTTTGATGAACTAACCCCTAGTAGGTAGAAGTAAAGGTTGTTACTTTTGCAGATATCCCTTATAGAGCATTATTTGAGGATGACAACCAAGAGAGAGAAAAATGTTAAAAGAGATTCAAGTTAAAGAAGTAAACTTAAGACAATTAATGTATAACTAAAGAATGGAAGACCATTAAATACCATCTCATTCAAAATGTTAGTGGAGACATTTCTAAGGGAAATACATCTCAACACTCCTTTAGTCAGGACGTTTCTGATATGATACAAATCAAACTCAAAATATAGGAGAGCTTCATGAAATATCTTAGGTGTACTAGAAGAAGTGGTTACCTGATGGCGTTTGTCTAGATGTTGTTTATGTTGATGATATCCCTCAACGAATGTGATAAATATGTTGACTTTGATGGTATCATACAACTGTTGCGATCACATAACCTATTAAAAGGTTAATATGAAAATTTTGTAATGAAATTATCAATCCTAATAATTTAACCAACTCTCATATCAAATGATCCATAGAGAAGGAAAATTGACGATGACTTGTCTTTTCCTCGAAAAGGGAAGTTTCTCAAGTTACCTTGAGATTTTGAGGTAGTACACTTAATAGAGATTGAAAAATTGGAAAAACTCTAATTGATTCTCTAGTAAGTGATTTATTAATTGCTTAGTAAATTAAATATATTTTCTACTAACATATGGTTGACTTTCAAGTTTTTTTAAAGCAAAGGGATTCCAAATACAACATGCCTAAAATCCAATATTAATCTAAAGCCCAAGGAGGATAAAAATAAATTATCCAAAAGATTTTTTAAGACAAAATAATTATCCGTCAGAAAGAATCTGACAAAGAAAGAAGTAGACAACATAATTCTCTCTCGATATAGAAAGCTTCAAAAACTTTTAAGTTATGTTCAAGAAATAATCAAGGGGAAGAAGTTCTCCAAAGCTTTCCAAGTTGACAATTTTTCAATAACGACACCAACTTGAAAAGCTTCAGGAACATCAATCTTCATAACCCTTAGTTTATTTACAAGATATGTAACACGTGCCCTTGTGCAAGAACGGACTTTGAATCTAACATTTTGAAATAAGAAACTTTTTAGTACTTCCTATACAACGGGAAATTTGAATTCGAGTGCCTTCCAAAATTCTGTTGTTAATTAGCTGTTTGTGTAGAGATCATAGAGATGATCAAATAATGTGTTTAGAATGTGTCATTGGCAAAACAATTCATCCTCCTTTCTTTTCTTGCCTTCTTTCTCGAGTTCTTACAAATCATCTTCTTGCGGTTCTGGAATCGGTGACAAATAAGGATCCAAGACATAATGAATCTTCAATGCAGTCGGTATCAAGATCATCATGTCTTGCCAACCAGTAAAGTTTGTTCCATCATAACAACCTAACTTGACATGGTACTGGTTTATCACTTTGATGCTTGAAATGGAAGCATCAATAACTATTCTTTGAGATACTATTAATAATTTTAGATAAAGATCGTAAGTTAGATGTACCAAGGCTGAAATCGTGCATGTAATCAGTTTTCTAATAATATTTCAAGCACTATGTATATGTCTTAGAATCTACGCGCAAGAATACCTATGATAATTACGCTATATTCGAGTTTGCGTAAGATAAATGAAAATTCGAAAGTAGGGAAAATGGAAATCAGAAATTTACACTGAAGAGAATATTTATTTATGTTATATTTTTATGAATCCGAAATTCCTTATTTATAAGTTAAATTATGTTGTTTCACAAAGTTGCGACCTTGATAAAACACACATTTCACTAAATATTGTAACACTTCACTTAAAATGTTGCAAAGTATTGCAACACTTGACTCAAAGAGTTGCGAAATTCAAATTCAAAAAACAATACTCTAGAATAATGACCACTGCTATGAGCACCTCTACGTCCACAGTGTCGGAGCCTATGATGATACCAGCGAAAGAGTGTAAAGATAATAAGTGACATAAGATTTGAGACCATCATATTTATCCATGTGACATTTTCTCCTCTTTAACTCTTTGTTGATTTAATAAAGTAACTTTATATAAAAATATTAAAGTGAATTAAACTTTATATGGGAGAATATTTCTCATTTATTCACTTCCAAGTTTTCTTATTATTAATATAACTCATCGATCATCATGTATTAATAATTACAATAATTTTTTGTGTCTAAGTTGAGTTTCAAACAATTGTTTTAAAAATTACTCATATTAATCTTAGACTCTTAGTGGTAGAATATTTCTCATTTATTCACTTCCAAGTTTTCTTATTATTAATATAAGTCATCGATCATCATGTATTAATAATTACAATAATTTTTTGTGTCTAAGTTGAGTTTCAAACAATTGTTTTAAAAATTACTCATATTAATCTTAGACTCTTAGTGGTAGATCAAACTTTATCTTAAAGCTAACCAGAGATCATTTTATCCCTTGTTGTGATACTTACGTGCTTACTCTTTATATAAAACCTATATTTAAGGAAGAAATTAATAAATTTTATCCATTGAACAGAAATAGGATAGTTACCCCATTAGATGGACTTATAGGCACCATCACAAATATTATACAACAAAAAACTATATTATAAGTGAGATATATACATCTTTTCATGTATGAAAATAAAAAGAGGTAAGAGGCTATGCATTAGCTTTTCTAATAATAAATGCTAAACTTTTTTATGATGATATCAAATTTGTCACTTGCTCATGACTTTATCTAACTTTCCTTTCTGAATACGTAGCCTTTCTTTAATTGAAATTGTCTTCCAAATCTAAATTTCTACAATGACTAATTAAATTTGAGATCGCCAAGCTTTTTTGATTTTATGTATTCTATGAATCTCATAGTTTGTCCATATTCACCTATTCATAAAAGAAAATTCAATGTTATGGATAAATATGGATGTTTTGAATTCATTATTGTTTTTAGTATATTTGCCTCTCCATCTATAGTTGCGTGCATTATGTTATCACTTTCCCACATAAAGTTTTTGTCGTATTTATTGTGTATTTCTGTATATAAGTTAATAATAATTTTGGTGCCATGCATGTGTTTCTTTCATAGTAGAATAATGAATAATTTTTGGTTTAAATTATAAATATGCAATCACATTAACTAAGCACACATATGCTGGTGGCGTTTGAGTAAACACATTAATGGAATAGATTTTTTTCCCATTACTTGGACAATATCATCACAACGAAGC
The DNA here is from genome assembly GCF_024323335.1 of Lathyrus oleraceus. NCBI lineage: Eukaryota > Viridiplantae > Streptophyta > Magnoliopsida > Fabales > Fabaceae > Lathyrus > Lathyrus oleraceus. Next base: position 11,492,139 of record NC_066579.1, on the reverse strand, counting down.
ATGTATGGAAGTAGCTTTCCTAAAAAAGTTGATTTGATCATGCTTTTATTCTGATTTTTATTTATGGTTATGGGTAGATGTAGAACAAGGTCAATGTGATACTTTAATTATGGATCATATCAGGATTCAATTCACTGCATTATGAACAAAATAAGACCATACGATGTTGTTATATTTTCTTTTTTCTTAAGTTTTTTACCTCAAAAAATCTTCTACATGCTAACTTAACTGCTAGCTAAGGAATAAACCAGAATTTAGCTCTTAAAAAAAATATCCCTTGATGAATAAAAAATAAATTTCTAATATAACATATTCTCCGTTTAAAAATATATCCCTTTTGAATTTTTTAAAATATAATTGTATCAATTTTAATAATAAAGAAAGTGTTATTCATTAAAATACTATTAATAGTAATAATTAGTTGAGTTGGAATACAATAAATAAATAAGATAAATTAATAAAATAATATTAAATATTGTATAAATAATTTGAAATACATAAAAATAATAAAAAAAACTAATTTAAAATGAAAGGATTACTTTGTATTAATGTATATTTTATCTTCAAATTTGAAAAATAAAATAAATAAATATTGTATCTTTATTTTATTTTATTTTCTGATCAGTTTGACAGCGATCTTATAATTTATTTTATATATTTTGATAATTTTTCATCTTTTTAGAATATATAACTTTGTTATTAAAAAATCAAAAGAAAAATATTTAAAATTGAAAAAATAATTATTTAAATTTGTTTAAAAATTGGATGTGCTTTTAAAAGCAATAAATTTTATATTAAAATTCATTAGGGTGCTTGATTTTTTTATTTAAAATTAAGCATTTTGAAGAGAGTAATACTAAAATGGACAACCTTTTGAAAACTACTCTATTACAACTCATCTAAAAGTTCTATACAAAAAAAATCAATTATATTTATTGTGACAATTCCAACCAAGCATTCCTAATTAAGTTGCGTTTTATAACTAGCTTCACCTGCTTTTCCTACGTTTAAATAAAACCAGATCAATTGAGGTGACTTGACCTTATAATAATAGATATAGTTAGCATAAAGTCACAAGAGTAAGGTTAGATTAATCAACTAAATAATTAAGCTTATGACAAAGTAATGTATTTATATGCCTAAGGGGAAGCAACCCGTACAGACATGAAAACCAAGGCAAATTGATTTGAGATATTATTTATTTATTATTCTCGATATTCCCTATTGCTTAATGTGACTTAAATTTTGGTCTTATAAAAGAACAAGGGGACATTATTTTGGTTGTATTATTATGAACAATAGAAATGAATGGGACGTGATCATGAAGTAACATGAATTATCACATCTTGCCAGAGAAAAGAAAATTATAGTATTAATTATTGCATATGGAAGGGTATCTTTTTTCCATGATTTAATAAATACAACCCCTTTTTTTTGAAGTACTATATGCATGGCCCTAGGTAATAAATATAAAGTCCAAAAGTAAAATTTAAATTCAAACTAATTAATTAGAAAAAAAACAATACTATGAAGTTTCTTGAAAAAGTGAAATGAATTAGAAAGAGAAAAAAAAAAGAGTAGTTGAGAAGTAGATGCTTGAAATGAAACTATCTTCATGCATATCTTTCACTTTCACTTTAGGTGTATTATTGATCATATATATATATATACTCTCAACCATATTGACCCTACTTTATTTTAACCACCAAGAAATGAATATATGAAAAAGAAGGAACAAAAAAAGAAAAATTTAATATTATTATTGAATGTGATATTAAGAGGATCATGTGTGGTGTGTTTGTGCTTGCCTCTCTTTTAAGGGAAAAATCGTTTGCATCTTGACTTGTACAAATAGTTTCTTTATTTTATACTTTTTCTACATTCAAACATAAAGCTATTGTTAATGTTATTCTACATGTGATAACCACCCTTTTTTAATAATATGAGAATCTATATTTTCTCTCTCTCTTTAAAGCTTTGTTTTCTTTCTTTGGGAATCTCATTTATCACCTCCACAATACAAGCATATAAAACCAATCTTTGAACATGTCAAGCCTCAATCTCTCACTTTCTCTCTGTCAGATAAGTGTGTGAGAGGTTCACAAAAAAACAAACCTTCATAATTAACCTAAGAGGATCTTCTGCATCACACAACTCCACAACTCAAACAACACTTTCCTTTTCTTTCTTTTATATTTTCAAAACCTTTATAATTTTTTTATATCCATGAATAGTTTTTCCATTATATTTTTAATTTTTTTTTGAGTGTGGCATGCATGAGAAAAACTTAAAGGGTGGTTTTTGCAGAAAAGGGTGTGTGTGTGTGTTGAGATATCATTATATCTTATAATGGAAACATGGAAAACTTGTGATGAGGATAGTTGTAAAGAGGGTAGCTTTATATCTATCTATGGCCAACAAAAATTTGACCGTTAGGTATAGAAGGGATGAATTTCAGAGATATTGCAATTGCATGCACTAATCCGTGGGGTCTCTGTGGTCCTTGTTTGTTTGTTTTCAATAAAGTTCAGACCACGTAGTATGTGTTTGTTCAAGTTTTAGACTCCTAAATATCACTACAAGCAAACGCAAAGTTTGTATTAATATTATAAAAATTAATGTCGTAACCATTCAATGTTGTTTTTTCTTACAAGTTTTGGATAAGTAAAGACTAAAGTTGTTGGTCTCTTTGTCTTTAGTAGGAGTTACCTCTTCGGTATTTTTATCCTTTGAATAAGCTCTTACTTTTTCTAAGGGACGGTTGATTTTCTTTACATCTGGATTTAGATTGTGAATATTATTTACGTTATGAGATGAGGTAGTATGGACCTCATTTTCCTAATGAGTCTAAAAAACGCCTTAGGTAGTATGATGCTCCTCATTTTCCTAATGAGTGTAAAAAATGCTTTCTATACCTAAAAAAAAGGTCAAGTAAAAATGTAAAAGTATTAAAAGATCAACTCCTTAGAATTTAGATTTCTTATATTAGAATCTACCGAGAGAAAAATAAAATCACATACCATAAATTTATCATTTATTTAATAATCAAGATAAACACTCGATATTTGTTATTGATTAAGATAGAGAATAAAATTTTGAAGACAGTCAAAATATTTGCATGAGTTCACTTCCTAAATTACCTAAAAATCATTTTCAGGAAAACAAAACTCTTCTTCACCATCGTCGTCATTGGATCGAGAAGGTTAAGACTTGTCTCTAGTCTTTTCATATATGACTTCTTATCTCAATAATAAGAAGGAAGATTCTTTCAAGACTTCGCAAACAAAACTATTTTGGAAATTCACACTTTGTATGCTGGAATTTTTCAAGAATGTGAATTCTTCAAGATCTTTAAAGATTTAAACTTAACAACTTTCATTTGTATCCCTCCTAAAAAAACGTACTCAACATTAGTCAAATGTTCTTTTCAAATCTCTACTTCAGCGATGGAATAATCTATTTTGAAGTAAGAAAACACAAAGTATCCCTATTTATTTGGAAGATTTTGCGAATATTTTAAATCATTCCCATGATAGACATCTCTTCAAATCAAGTGAACAATGCGACAACTTCAACTTCAAGACCGTTGCCTCCTCGTTTTTGAAAAATCCAAAAATATTTAGTCCTCTCTCCATTCAATGTTGATGTTGCAACTGTATGTACGATTGCATACAAAATTGAAAAAAACTAGGTCAGTGAAGTGATACAATACATGTCGGAAAGCAAAAGGAAAGGAATATGCTTACCATATGACGATCTGGTCATAAAAATTAAGGAACACACATATTTCAACCTTGAAGGAGAAAATTACGAGGAAGATGTAACAAAAATAGGAGAAACGACACTAGGAATGATGAAGTGTGAGATCATTGATGGAAAAGTAATTGAAAAACTCTCCAATGGAAGGAAAATAAGAGTGGAAGAACAAGAGTAATTTTCTCTTGAGTAAATCATTCTTTCTTAGAAATTTATCTTCTTGGTTTAGAGCTAAAATATTATATGCTTCTTATTTTATTTCCAACCCTCCATACTTTTCTTGGCCATTTATTTGGTGTTTTGAAGAACTTTATGAATTTTTCACTTTATTTTTATTTTAAAATTCATTTTAAAAATACTTTTGTTGCATTCTTATTTTATTTAATTTGATTTTATATTTATTTGACCTTGATGGACTTCTGTTGATCTTGGATCATGATTGTTTTGATCATAGGTCTCATCAAATTCAATGGATCTTGGGTGTTGATGGGGTGAAAATCCTAATCAACCAAAATTGATGATTGATTTTGATGATGACTTGATCAAACCTTTGATCCAATTTGGGTGTTGATCTCTCTTGTCCCCTTCTCCTTCATCTCTTTCTTTTCTCCTTGATCAATTGGATGGCTTGTTTCCTTCTTGTTCATGATGCATGGATTGGTACTTGATGAAGTTTCATCATTTCAAATCTACCTCCTAATTGACCATGGATCATTTAAGGTACTTTGGATTGATGCATAAGTTTGTCCTAAGTACTATGAAGTGTGGATTGAAGTAATGGACCATCTTCTTAGCCTTTGTGTTTGATCCATCATCTTTTCTTTTGTGTGGCATGGATTTAGGAGAATGATTTACATATCATTTCTCTAACATGTATTAAAACAAACATTATTATTGATCGACCTCAGATAGTTGTGACATCTACATAAGTACAATTACGATTGCTTAACATAACGCTAAATTTGTCCCGAAAGTAAGTCATTTCTATAAGTGAGATTTGTAAGTCTCCTACTCCTCATGGTATTGTGTGAACATATTTTCACCTTTTCATTCATAAGAGCTAGTGACATACTTGTTGATTTTATCCAAGTTGGAGCCCTTCCCATAAGTAACGTAGAGGTTCATATTTTCATACTTGTGGCTGAATAGTTGAGTGTTCTCCAAGAATGACCAAACTTTTTTTTCATTTTGGATCACTAACATTTAATAACCTATCTTTATATTGATTTTACCTTAATGTCATTTACCTTATGCTCTTTACTTAAATGTCATTTACTTTATGCTTTAACATCTCATATCATATTATTTATACTTATGTTATTTGTTCTTTACCCACCTGGACTCCCATTTTATTGAAAAAAGACATTATTAAAGAAAAAAACCTAAAAAAGAACTTGGTTCTTCTGATTCATGGACCTATGGTTACTATTCTTAGCATTGTTGTGGAGTTATGGACTTAGGACAAAGATCTCGACCTTTGCTTTAAGAGCTTGTGCTTTGAGACCTTGTGATTCATCTGATACCTTTGATTTTGGACTTCTCTATAAAGACTTGGTTTGGTTACTTTGATTCCATCTGATGCATAATTATCCTTTGCTTATTTGGGCTTGCTTGAGGCTTAACCCAAAGGAGGGAATTCTTGCTTGACTTGTGTGATAAAGCTTGATATCTCTTGGTTATATTTTTCCTCCCTAACTTTTACTTCATGTTGCAGGATAGTCTCTTCTTCTTCTCTCCTTCTTTAATTTTCAAAATCCCCTCTTCCTTTTTTAAAAAAACCTTCTTGTTTTTTTTTTCTAACTTGAACCATTTTCCCAATAAACCTTGACTTTTGTCAAGTGTTTTTTTCAAAACATTTTCTTAATAAATGACAATCCATCTTAAGCGTATTCAAACCAATTTCAAAAGACTTTAAAAAATGCATAACTCATTCAAATCATCTTGGGCCCTTTGTGCACTTTTCCTTTTAAAACTTTTTTCTCAAAGTTTAGACATGAGTCATTTCCATAGTTGAGATATAATTCTCCTATCCCCATAACATTGATGCTAAATCTTTTCCATCTATGAGAGCTAGTGGCTTACTTGTTGATCTCTATCCAAGTTGGAGCCCTTCTCATGATGATGCAAAATTCTCATACTTATGGGTGACTAGTTGAGTATTCTCCTTAAAATGACAAAATGCCTTTTAATTAAAAATGAATCAAAACAAATATCTTTGTCATTTTTACCACGAACTACGAGGTTTTGATCCTCCATTGCACTTTGTTGATACGTAGGCATGAGACTCCAAAAGTCTTGGCAAACACAAAAATTGAAAAAATATTTCTTTTCCCATCTCTCCAATCTTTTGCAAACAACACCTTTTTCAGAATAAAAATATACATATTTTCAAAGAGGTTCCCATGGAGTTCCGTCGATGTTTATGATGCTAAAACCTTCCCTTTGCATAACCAACCCCTGAATCCTTATCTCTTTTTATTAGTTTTGTATTAAAACTTCTTTAGGTTTTGTTCGTACTTTTCCCTATTTTTTCCTTTGGAAATAATAAATGTGCGACGACGACTCTTGCTTTGCGAGTTAAGTTAAACAATTGCTTAAACTCAAATTTTTTACTGCTACAGAAAAGTGGTAACTCTACTGAGGAATAGTCCTCAATAGGTTTAGCATATCTTCATTTATATGTATATATTATGTTTGTTGTTGTTAGTTACTGTTTATTTTGTCTGGTGTTTGGTGATCTCTGTGTGGTGAGATAAGTCATATACCCGGACTTGAGTGCTCTTATCATAGGATGGTGGTATAGTCTTGTTTGGCTTACGTGGAGTTAATCCTTAATAAGTTGGCTTGAGATCCCCCGCCCAGTGGAGGCCTCTTTGGGATTACTGATGTCATACGAGTAGTCGTAGTTGGCATTATTTTTTCTGACCTAGGAGCCCGAGAAGCTGAAGACCTTAGAACCCTTAACCCATCGTAGCCTTGTCGCAACCTGAAAAAGGAGATGCAAAAAAACAACCGGCGAGAAAGAAATGACAGAAGAGTCGCCACCGCGCGTTATTCATCCCAAAGGAGGGAAAGGAAACGCTCGAAGTAAACCTGGAAAAAGGAAAGGAAAAGACAAGGTCTCGCAACCAAATCTTGGGTTCGGGAGTCGATTATGCGAAGGGAAGGTATTAGCACCCCTACGCATCCGTAGTACTCTACGGGATCCACTCTTGTTGTTCTTGTCTAAAGGGTGTGGGTTTATCTAATGTACTATTTACTAAAAGAGGGGTCAAAAGAAAATGACTCGCACGGCTATAGCATCCACTGCATACATATCTCATATGAATATGAGAATCAGAGTCTTCGTAGCTCGGCTACCTATGGGTTAAAGAGGAGTGTGCTCGCTAAGACATCACGTCTTATGCCTACGTATCTCATCTGGAATGAGAATCAGAGCAAGCCGTAGTTCGGCTAACTACGGGTTAAGGGTTGTGTTTTTTAGATGAACGAAGTTATTACGCAATCTACCGGATGCTCGACCTTTGGAGACTTACTCGCCTGTAGTATAAGGAGTTAACGTGTTCTTAGGAGAAGAAAAATCAATGAGTGTGTTTGGGTTTTAGGAATGCTCATGCAAAAAAGGAAGTCCTAGACGAAGGAACAGTGTTACCTTAATTGACATGCAAACGAGAGACTATACGAAGCCTAGCAATCCTTATGGGGAGACGGTCACACCATACAAAATAAACATGCATAAAGTAAAATGCCACCAAGGGGGCTCAAACCTACATGGGTAGGGCTTTAGTCAAGATGGGTCATATCAACCTCGACAAACAAACCATGGAATAGGTAATCAAATAGGCTCTTAGCCACTGACATTGAACGTCAGGGTGAGAAAATCAAAAGGGTAATGAGGATAAGACCTCATAGCTCTTAACCCTGGACAGGGTGAGCTCATGACAAAAAGTGGGGATTCAGAAAGGTGGAACCCTCTCCACTGACTGACCGAACAAAAGATCTTGGGTTTTATTTTGAAGCATCAGCACGTAGTGCGAGCATAAAGAACGACACACTGAATAACGGGGGATTGATTACTAATCCCTTTTATCCGTCAATTGCCTCTTCAGGGAGGTCTTTAGCACTGATGCCTCCTTTTGGAGGTCTTTGGGCACAAAAGTAAACAAACAAAAGAAAACATTGCCTCCTATCGAGGTCTTCCAGCTAAGAAAGCGGTAAAATGCGGGAAAGATAAAGGGATCAAGAGGTCTACCACACGGATAAAGATCCGAAGTAATAACAGCTAAAGAAATAAGAAACCCAGAGATCTCTCGAGCTGGCACCATCAAAGAAAGCAAGTCAATACAGGTAATCGGAATAAATCTCCAAATGGTATCCCACAAATAAAGTGGAATGCCAAGCAAGCTATCCTTTCAGGAGTCATGTGAGCCCTCACAAAAAACTCAACAAACAGGTTAGAGTGACAAGATGGGGTGCAATCAAGAGTTTCCCCAAATCAAATTGTAACCACATGAATCATGCCATTAAAATTCACAAAAAGAGCTCACAAAAAGCAACCAAGTGTAGGAGGCCTAAACCTCTTGTCAAACACATGCATCAAAAGGGTATCAAAATTCAAAGTCAGGGGGCAAGGATCCACACATCAAGGCATGACATACATACTAAAACATGTGCCCACATGCAAAACCTAACGATACCCACTCTTCCAAATTCACCCATAATACCTCATACATTCAGAAATTTCAGGTTGAAAGTATAAAGTAGTGGAAATAGGGCATACCTGATTGGGGAGGATCGATTGAAATTGAATTGCACCGTTGGCTTTGCAGAACAATCTTAGGGTTTATATGAGAGGGAATTGATTCTTTGCAGATGAGTTCCCTTCAGTCTCTGGAGGTTGCTCTGAATTAGTTAGAATCTCTCTAGGGTTTTTCCACTGATTTTTTTATAGAATTTATAACCTGATTTTCGTGGCTTTGTGGGCTCAAATGAGAGAGGTCCAAGTCCAAGATTTTTCTGTTATATTTTATTTATTTATTTATTTATTTAATTTTTTTTCGTTTTTTATTTTTTATTTTATTTTTTTTCGTTTTTTTTATTTTTTTATTTTTTTATTTTTTTTATTTTTTATTTTCAAAACGCGTGGGCTTCGCCTAGCGAGCATGACAGTTCAAGAAATTCCTCTGAGCGTAGGTGATTCTGGTGGCTTTTCTTGGGACTCGCTAGGCGATCCATTCTGCTCGCCTAGCGAGCATGACAGCTCATGAACAAACTTTTGCTCCTTCAAGATTAACGTTTTGACTGATGAATAGACCCCATTTGAACATGTTGGAAGTATCTCAAGCCATTCCCTTGTGTTGACTGATCATCTAGATAGGACCCACAAAGTATCTTGGATGATATTCAAGCTTCTTGGATCTAATTCCGATTGACATGATGAAATGCAATATGAAATGTTAAATGACCTAAAAATGAATGCATGAATGAGGGGGGCAAATTTTGAGGTATTACAGCTTCCCCTATTCAATCAACTGGAGACCCGAAAAGAAGATAGCAGCGGCTTTCGCACTTTCGAGGTATCAAGGGATTGAATACAATAAAAGCCCGAAAATTTACACTGAAGTGAAGTGAAGTAACAATGTCTGTCAGAATTGGCAAAGAGGTGGTCTTGAAAGAAGAATCCGTCTGGTACGGTGAGAGTCAGTCTGAATACCGAAAAAGAATGTTAACCTGGATACCAAAATAAATCGTAATACAGAAATAACCATGGCCTGAATGCCGCTCATCAGTCTGAATACTGGAAATGGCTTCGATCTGGACATCGGAAGATATGAGATTATTAATATCGGTCTGAACACCGAGAGGCTGGCCTGAATGCCACAAGTTGCGTCGACCTGAATGTCAGAAACTTCTTCGATCTGAACATCGAAAAACTGGCCTGAATTCCACTTCGATCTGAATATCGGAAAATTGGCCTGAATGCCACTTCGATCTGAATATCGGAAAATTGGCCTGAATGCCACAAGTTGCATCGACCTGAACGTCGGAAACTTCTTGAATCTGAACATAGGAAAACTGGCCTGAATGCCACTTCAGTCTGAATACCGACTTCGGTCTGAATACCGGAAATTGGCCTGAATGCCACTTCGGTCTGAATACCGGAAACTGGCCTGAATGCCACAAGTTGCATCGACCTGAACGTCGAAAACTTCTTCGATCTGAACATCGGAAAATTGGCCTGAATGCCACTTCGGTATGAATACCGAAAAAACTTCATGCTTGTCAGCATCGACAGAAATAGGGAAAGATATTAGAGGCGGCGCATGGGCCAATGACACTTGCTGGGGATAATAAAGGTAAGTCATGAACAATCTTCAGTCTGAGTACTGGAAACAACTTCTGGCTTATCACTTGGGATACCGAGAATGTTTTATGCTTACATGCGTATGTTTGAATTTTTCAATGGCGTAATGCTCCATGAAAATGGAAATGCTACGCGATTTGGGAGGATGCAATGCAATATGATTCTACATGCAGGGATGCGAAATGCTGGGTAGAATGCCAAGCCGAGGCAAGGGAATCTGCTGGGGAAATGATCACCATCTTCTGGACCCTGACAAGGCTGTTGGAGATGCACAACGCAAAGAACTCTATGGGGAAATGACCCGCCACACGGTGTTCTAGCAATGACGAAATACCGAGACTCTGACTGAGGAGAGAATGACACTGAAAACCTGTTGTTGGGGAAAGTGACAGTGGTTCTGGCAACCATAATTTGCGAGAGAGACGACCCAGCAGGGGAAGCAAACACCGATACGGTACCGAGATTCTGCTTCAAGGAAAGAGACCATGGATCTGGCGTCGAGATCATCGATCTGACATCGAACCCTGAGGAGCAGCCGCCTTTGCTGGGAAGATACAGTCTGACACTGTCAACTCCGCTGGGGATATATAGTCTGGCACTGTCAACTCTACTGGGGAGTGTATATTATGAAATAACCGCTTGGGGGAGGTACAGTAGTGAGAGCTTGCTGGGGATCGAAGAATCCAATGCTCTGATCAGCTCTGCAGGGATAAGATACCAACTTCGGCTGTTGGGGGAAAACATTCGCGATCATCGGCTGGGAACCTTAAGGAAATGCCCCGAGGGTACCTGTTCTGAATAAACGATCTAAAGCACTTAACATTTACAACAATTTTAAATGTTTATTAAGCATGTACCTATAAAGCTCTTATGTTTCATGATGCAATGTTTATCAAAAATTTGGACGTCATTTTTGCAAACAAAACAGTAAAATGAAAATGAAAACAGAGATATACTGAGTAACATGATTTTATTGATTGAATGGCCTCTAAATACGCATTTACATCAGGAAGCAATCCCTGGAAAGAGGTAATCGCACAAAAGATAAGAACAGAAATTAATCTAATGGCAATGTGAAATGGATTTCTATTGGGTTCCAATTCTGCTATGACTTGCTCGTCTTCAAGATCCTCCAGATGATCAGCTTTCTGAAAAGAGTGATTGGACTGTTTCCTATCCTTCAAAAGTTTCCAATCATTGACACAAGATGAGATTCAGAACTACTCAGAACGCAGTCATTCGTTTAATCCCTAACTTTTGCCTGGATCGCCCTTTTTGGGTTTTCAATCCACCGGGATACCCATTTTTGCCTAAGTTGCCTTTTCAGATTTTCAACTTACCGGGTGTACAATCTTTTCATTTTTAATCCCTAATTTTTGCCCGAACCTTTTCATTTTCTTGGTTCGTCGGGATGCCCATTTTTTCCTGGACTATTCTTTTTACTGTCCAGCGGGTCTATTTTATGCGAAGTATTTTTTTAACTGCGTTTGAGTTCACATGGGAAGTGAAGTTTTCACCATCCATAGTTGCAAGCATTAAGGCCCCACCATCAAAAACCTTGGTGACAATATACGGTCCATCATAGTTAGGAGTCCACTTGCCCCTGTGATCTGTCTGAGGAGGAAGGATCCTTTTCAACACCAAATCTCCGACCTGGAAGCATCGAGGACGCACTTTCTGATCAAAGGCTCTCTTCATCCGACTCTGATACAACTGCCCATGACAAATGGCTGCCATTCGCTTCTCTTCGATAAGACTCAACTCATTGAACCTTGTACGAATCCATTCAGCTTCGTCTAATTTGACATCCAACAGGACTCTTAGAGAAGGAATCTCCACTTCAACAGGTAGGATTGCTTCTATACCATACACAAGGGAGTAAGGGGTTGCCCCGGTCGATGTACATACTGAAGTATGGTACCCATGCAAGGCGAAGGGTAGCATCTCATGCCAATCTCTATACGTAACGACCATCTTCTGCACAATCTTCTTTATGTTCTTATTTGCCGCCTCAACAACACCGTTCATCTTAGGGCAGTAATGGGAAGAATTGTGATGCTGAATGTTGAAGTTCTGGCACAACTCCTTCATCATTTTGTTGTTGAGATTAGAACCATTATCAGTAATGATTCTTTCGGGAATCCCATAGCGGCAAATGATTTCTTTCTTGATGAAACGGGAAACCACATGTCTAGTGACATTCGCGAACGATGTTGCTTCGACCCACTTGGTGAAATAGTCGATGGCAACAAGGATGAAGCGATGCCCATTGGAGGCGGTCGGCTCAATCTTTCCAATCATATTGATTCCCCACATACCAAAAGGCCACGGCGAAGACATCACATTCAAAGGATTTGGCGACACATGTACCTTATCAGCATAAATCTGGCATTTATGACACTTCCGAGCATATTTGAAACAATCAGATTCCATGGTCATCCAGTAATATCCCGCTCTCAACAATTTCTTAGCCATTGCATGTCCGCCGGCATGAGTACCGAAGGAGCCTTCATGAACTTCCTGCATTAACATGTCTGCTTCATGTCTATCCACGCATCTGAGTAAAACCATGTCGAAGTTCCTCTTATACAGTACATCGTCTTTGTTCAAGAAGAAACTGCCTGCCAATCTTCTCAAAGTCTTTCTATCATTGTTGGATGCCCCTGCAGGGTACTCTTAATTCTTTAGAAAGCGCTTGATGTCGTGATACCAGGGCTTGTCGTCAACTACCAGTTCAGCAGCAAACACATACGCGACCCTGTCGAGGCGCATCACATCGATCCTGGGAGCGTGGTTCCACCGAATCACGTTGATCATGGAGGATAGAGTGGAAAGAGCATCTGCCATCTGGTTCCCATCACGAGGTATGTGATGCAGCTTTACTGTTGTGTAATCTCTGTAAGGGACCAGATTGGGCTGAAGGGTGTTCCAATCACCATTCACTTGATTGGGCTGGAGGGTGTTCCAATCACCATTCACTTGATTGGTTCCACCCAATAAACAAACAACCTACAAAAGCTAGGAGGGACTCGCTCAGGGAAACCAGAGATTTTGGGTTCGGTCCCCAGCAGAGTCACCAGCTATCGCAACCTGATAAAGGAGATGCAAAAAAACAACCGGCGAGAAAGAAATGACAAAAGAGTCGCCACCGCGCGTTATTCATCCCAAAGGAGGGAAAGGAAACGCTCGAAGTAAACCTGGAAAAAGGAAAGGAAAAGACAAGGTCTCGCAACCAAATCTTGGGTTCGGGAGTCGATTATACGAAGGGAAGATATTAGCACCCCTACGCATCCGTAGTACTCTACGGGATCCACTCTTGTTGTTCTTGTCTAAAGGGTGTGGGTTTATCTAATGTATTATTTACTAAAAGAGGGGTCAAAAGAAAATGACTCGCACGGCTATAGCATCCACTGCATACATATCTCATATGAATATGAGAATCAGAGTCTTCGTAGCTCGGCTACCTATGGGTTAAAGAGGAGTGTGCTCGCTAAGACATCACGTCTTATGCCTACGTATCTCATCTGGAATGAGAATCAGAGCAAGCCGTAGTTCGGCTAACTACGGGTTAAGGGTTGTGTTTTTTAGATGAACGACGTTATTATGCAATCTACCGGATGCTCGACCTTTGGAGACTTACTTGCCTGTAGTAGAAGGAGTTAACGTGTTCTTAGGAGAAGAAAAATCAATGAGTTTGTTTGGGTTTTAGGAATGCTCATGCAAAAAAGGAAGTCCTAGACGAAGGAACAGTGCTACCTTAATTGACATACAAACGAGAGACTATACGAAGCCTAGCAATCCTATGGGGAGACGATCACACCATATAAAACAAACATGCATAAAGTAAAATGCCACCAAGGGGGCTCAAACCTACATGGGTAGGGCTTTAGTCAAGAGGGGTCATATCAACCTCGACAAACAAGCCATGGAATAGGTAATCAAATGGGCTCTTAACCACTAACATTGAACGTCAGGGTGAGCAGATCAAAAGGGTAATGAGGATAAGACCTCATAGCTCTTAACCCTTGACAGGGTGAGCTCATGACAAAAAGTGGGGATTCAGAAAGGTGGAACCCTCTCCACTGACTGACCAGACAAAAGATCTTGGGCTTTTGTTCTGAAGCATCAACACGTAGTGCGAGCATAAAGAACGACACACTGAATAACGGGGGATTGATTACTAATCCCTTTTATACGTCAATTGCCTCTTCAGGGAGGTCTTTAGCACTGATGCCTCCTTTTGGAGGTCTTTGGGCACAAAAGTAAACAAACAAAAGAAAACATTGCCTCCTATCGAGGTCTTCCAGCTAAGAAAGCGGTAAAATGCGGGAAAGATAAAGGGATCAAGAGGTCTACCACACGGATAAAGATCCGAAGTAATAACAGCTAAAGAAATAAGAAACCCAGAGATCTCTCGAGCTGGCACCATCAAAGAAAGCAAGTCAATACAGGTAATCGGAATAAATCTCCAAATGGTATCCCACAAATAAAGTGGAATGCCAAGCAAGCTATCCTTTCAGGAGTCATGTGAGCCCTCACAAAAAACTCAACAAACAGGTTAGAGTGACAAGATGGGGTGCAATCAAGAGTTTCCCCAAATCAAATTGTAACCACATGAATCATGCCATTAAAATTCACAAAAAGAGCTCACAAAAAGCAACCAAGTGTAGGAGGCCTAAACCTCTTGTCAAACACATGCATCAAAAGGGTATCAAAATTCAAAGTCAGGGGGCAAGGATCCACACATCAAGGCATGACATACATACTAAAACATGTGCCCACATGCAAAACCTAACGATACCCACTCTTCCAAATTCACCCATAATACCTCATACATTCAGAAATTTCAGGTTGAAAGTATAAAGTAGTGGAAATAGGGCATACCTGATTGAGGAGGATCGATTGAAATTGAATTGCACCGTTGGCTTTGCAGAACAATCTTAGGGTTTATATGAGAGGGAATTGGTTCTTTGCAGATGAGTTCCCTTCAGTCTCTGGAGGTTGCTCTGAATTAGTTAGAATATCTCTAGGGTTTTTCCACTGAATTTTTTTAAGAATTTATAACCTGATTTTCGTGGCTTTGTGGGCTCAAATGAGAGAGGTCCAAGTCCAAGATTTTTCTGTTATATTTTATTTATTTATTTATTTATTTCGTTTTTCTCTTCTTTTTTTTTTTTCAAAACGCGTGGGCTTCGCCTAGCGAGCATGACAGTTCAAGAAATTCCTCTGAGCGTAGGTGATTCTGGTGGCTTTTCTTGGGACTCGCTAGGCGACCCATTCTGCTCGCCTAGCGAGCATGACAGCTCATGGACAAACTTTTGCTCCTTCAAGATTAACGTTTTGACTGATGAATAGACCCCATTTGAACATGTTGGAAGTATCTCAAACCATTCCCTTGTGTTGACTGATCACCCAGATAGGACTCACAAAGTGTCTTGGATGATATTCAAGCTTCTTGGATCTAATTCCGATTGACATGATGAAATGCAATATGAAATGTTAAATGACCTAAAAATGAATGCCTGAATGAGGGGGGCAAATTTTGAGGTATTACAAGCCTTTTAAGGCATAGTGCGGTGGCTATTAAGTTGTAGACTTGAATTAGTTGTTACGCGATACTACACTCGGACGAGTTTTTCTTGAGAATATTATTGGTTGGTGAGTAGTCATTTAAACCGATAATATCCGAAAGATGGAACTATGACTCTGGGAAATTTTTATAAACTTGTTATACAGGTGATTATACCCTTAGTAAATACATTGCGGGTTGGTTCTTACCCTTGGCTCCACGCTCGTCACTCAAAACCTTTGGATCTTGCTTGTGTGATCTTGTTTGTGGTTTCTGCATCATGCATTCATTGCATTCATGAGCATTTTTCTTAGTCTTCAAGGAACTTAAGAATTCCTTTGCAAACATCATAAATATTTTGATTATGGATATTGGAAGAAGGAATACTTAGAAATACAGTTGCAGTTGTCCTGATCTTAAGGAATTGAGGAAGTTAACATCCTTTGTGGATGATCCAAAGGATTTCAGAGACCGTTTTGGAAGACTTTTGTATGTTCTATCTACTGATGTTGAAGATGGTCTTCTTTGTACTTTGGTTCAGTTCTATGATCCCGTCTACCGGTGCTTCACTTTCCCTGATTATCAATTGTTGCCTACTTAGAGAAGTATTCTTATCTTTTGGGTATGCCAATTTCTGATAGAGTTCCTTTTAGTGGTTTCAAAGGGATTCTAGAGTCTCAAGTTATTGCTGGAATTATTCACCTAAAGAAATCTGACATAGATTCTAATCACATTGTCAAAGGAAGTATCATAGGGCTGACTTAATTTTTTTTGATTGAGGAAGCTTTCTCTTTTTCTAATGTTGGTAGCATGGTGGCCTTTGAAGCTATTCTTGCCTTACTCATCTATGGTTTGATCCTGTTTCCCAACATTGACAATTTTGTTGATGTTAATGCTATTAGGATCTTTCTAGTTGGGAACCCTGTTCTAACTTTGCTCGGTGACACATATTTATCCATTCACTATAGTACTTCTAAGGGGAATGGAACTATTGTATGTTGTGCACCTTTACTGTACAAATGTTTTTTTTTTGTCACTTGCCACAGTCTCCCATCTTCAAAGAAACAAGGGTTGTTTAAGGTGGTCTCAATGGCTCATGTCTCTCACCAATGATGACATCACTTGATATTCTTCTGTTTATGATGACGTCAAGATTATTGATAGTTATAGGGAGTTCTTTAATGTGCCTCTTCTTAGTACACAAGGAGAAATCAACAATAATCCGACTTTGGCAAGACGTCAACTTGGGTTCACTATGAAGGACAAACCTAATAACACTTAGTTAGAAGGTTTATTTTTCCAATAAGGGAAAGACACTCAAGGATTAAAGACTAGGATGGTGCATGCTTGACACAATATTCATAGGAAAGGAAAAAGTGAGATTGGATTGAAGAATTTTGTAGCTTTGGAGCCTTACACTAGTTGAGTGAAGAAGAGAGCAAAAGAATTCAAGATGCCATATTCTTATTGTAAGACCCCAAAATTTGACCCTAAGATCCCTGACCCTCATGCCATCTCATCATTTGCATTGGCTTTGGGATCACACCTTGGTATCCACCTTACCCCTTATTCATTAGGTTTGCATTGGGAGAGATCAACAAGCACTTTGTGATTGTATCATACTTTGTTTTTATTTGTTTACTTACCAAAATATCAAAAAATATGTCTAGTGTAGTTTCAGTTCTTTTGTAGGTAGTGTGTGCATCCATCTGTGTCATATCAATATCACATCTAGGGCTTTTACACCCTCAAAATATCAATCAAGAAAAGGTCCAAATTTGTTCTAAACATCATATATGGATACCCATGTCATTTATTTTCCATTTTGATCAAGAATTCATCAAGAGTTTGAAGCTTGTTTGCCATGGAAACCCTAATTCATCAGGGTATCTTGTGTGACTTCCTTAACAAGTTTCTTCAACAATTGGTCAAAGATATTATGGTATACTTCATTATACTTCATATCAAGAATATATTATCCCCCGTGATCCCCAAAGAGAATAATAACTTCAAGTTTGCAAGTTGGTTCAAAGAGGTTGACTAGAGAAAGTCGACTAGTCAAAACTAGGGTTACCTAGACCCTATCTCCTACAATTTTTATCATATAAAAATTATTATAATATAAAATTTACTCTTTATGAAATTCCAAACAACTTTCATGTTGGAATCAAGAGCTAATTTTTCTTGGAAAGTCATCTTTTAGGGTGAACGATTATAAGTCATTTTGTCTAGGCCCTAGATGGAAGGTCAAATTCCAAGAACCATAACTTGCTCAATTTTTATGATATAAAGTACATACAAGTTTCATGATCAATTTAAAGATATGTTCTACAAAGTTTCTGCTTTGAGAAATGTCAAATTCAACTTTCAAGGGCATGTACCAAGAGGAAACATTATAGGTCATTTTGGGCCATTATCATTGCACAAGCAATTTTCCTCAACTTCTAAAATCCATAACTCTATCATGAAAGATTAAAATGGTGTCAAACTTATCACCAAATTGAAAAGGAATGAAATAGCTACAAAATTGAAGAAGTAACCATTTTAATTTGAAGCTCTTACCAAAAGTTATTCAAGGTGGAAAAAATGGTCATTTGACTTTTAGCTTAGAAAGTTTTCAACTATGTTTGATTCCTCCAACTGACACCTTAAACTTAATCATGATCCAAGCTCAAAATAGAAAAAGTTTCAACAAAAAAGTTGCTCACATTCATGTTATCTTTCCAAAGAGTCCAAGATCATGGCATTTGGAGCATTTTTGAATGACTTGCGCATAGGTGTAATGCATGGCCCCATTTGAAAAGTTTCATGACCAATTTTCATTTTACTAATTCATGGTTCAATGTTACTGTTTTAGGATTATTTGAACGTGATTTTGGACCTACTCACATCATTTCATGGGCCTTGTGCATGCCCATGCAAGCATGCATGATGACATTGTTATTTTTGGCATTTGATTGAAAATGTGTGAAAAGCAATTGGATGGCTATAAATACATTTCCCTTGAGCTCAGAATACCCTTCGGCCCCATCTTTGATCCTGCAACTCCCTACCTTCCATTCATAGGATAAACTTGAGGATTTCATTTGAAATCGAACTTAAATTCCACTTCTGTTTTGGGATTGAAACTTCAAGGGTCCAAGCCATTTAATCATCCATTCCACTTCCTGCAAGTTGGAAGCAAGATCGAGCTCAACTGCATCAAACCGAAGGTGATTTTTAAGAATGTTCTCTTCTTCGATTTTCCCTCAATTCTCCACTATTTTGCTTGTTCTTTGGTTGTCTGAAGACCTGCCAATGTAGGCAACAATATTGAGTTGCTTTAAGGTTAAATCGAAGCAACTCAATTCATACTCCTCAAATTTCAATTCCATATATCTTTCTATATAGTGAGAATTGGGAAATTATTAGGGCAGATACGAGTTCCTGGCACTTTTCTCTTCAAATTAGTGTATGAATCTTGAATTTTCATGAACATTGGTGGTGGACCAGTCTAGTGAGGTCCACCTGAGAAAATGACCAGAGCCCTAGCTCTGGTGATGTTATGGCTTGTTCCAATCGATATGATCATCTCCCCACATTCTAATCCAAGTCTTTGGTTTATTTGACTCGGTTTGCCACATAGTTGACTGAAGCGCATCATGGACCTTAACGTGTGGCCATTAGATCTGCC
Source organism: Lathyrus oleraceus (assembly GCF_024323335.1). NCBI lineage: Eukaryota > Viridiplantae > Streptophyta > Magnoliopsida > Fabales > Fabaceae > Lathyrus > Lathyrus oleraceus. Next base: position 11,472,777 of record NC_066579.1, on the reverse strand, counting down.
ACCTCAACTAACGAGGGAGATCTGATGGCCCATATTTTTCCCATTTATTTTACAATTTCTGATTTTATTTTAAATACCTTTATTTTATATTAAATTCATTTTTAATCCAAATTATATGGGACTTTCACCAAAAATCTTTAAATATTTTCCTCTTCCATATTTTGAATGAAAATAATTTTTTGGATTAATTTTGATATTTTTTGTGAATTAAATGATTTTTGACTTGTTTTTAAATATTTTTAAATACTTTTGACTTTTCAAAAATTCTCAATTTTTTTGTCTAAGGTCCTTTGACCTTGTTTGACCTAGGATAAATCCCTTGGACATTTATTTGGTAATTTGAAGGGATTTGAGGTTTGATCCTTTTTAAAATGCATTTTATTCCATTTTTTAATTTGATTTTTAATTGTTTAAAAATATTGTTGAGCCATTTGGTTAACCTTGTGTTGTTTGACTTTCTATTTGACCTTGATCATAGTGATTTGAACTTCCATTTGATCAATACTATTGGACTTAGGGGGTTGATGAAATGTACATTTCATCCCTCAAAATTAATGGATAGTATTGATCATACGAAAGTCCTCCTATGATCAATTTGGGTTTCTATTTCCCCTTCCCTCTTCATCTTAATCCCTCTTCTTCCCCAATCCATCATTTACTAATGATTTCTCTACAAGTCAAATGCTAGTTGATTCATCAATGACACTGTGTCAGATGAATCAACATGAGCCTGATCGAGATAGGTCCCTCCCACTTTTATTTTTGTGTGTGGTATGTTTTAGGATCTTGGTTCTTTCTACCATGTCTCTAACATGCCTTAACACCAATATCTTTATTGCCCGATCTCAGATAGTTGTGACTTCTACATAAGTCCAATTACGATTGCTTAACATAGAGCTAAATTTGTCCCAAAAGGCATAGCATTCTTGTAAGTGAGATTGTAAGTATCCCATTCTTCATGGCATTGTGTGAAGACTTGACCCTTTTTTCTATTTATGAGAGCTAGTGGCATACTTATTGATTTATCCAAGTCGGATCCCTTCTCATATATGATGTCTTGGTTCATGCATTCATACTTGTGAATGAATGATTGAGTGTTCTCGAAAGAGTGACTTCAACAAATTGAACTCTTCACTAACATTTGACTAACTTCTTATTTAATATTTCTTTACTTTCAAGTCATTTAATTAATGCAATTTAAATTTCAGTATCTTTATCATTCATTGTCATTTACATTTCAGGCAAACTGTTTATGTTTCAATCCTTTTCACTTTGCTCTCTTGAGCCATATCTTGTGATTGTATATATTGTGTGCTTGTGATTTTATTCTGTTTGTGGTCTTAGGACCTTAAAATACTTAATAATAATAAAAACTTAAAAAATATCTTGGTGGACTGTTGGACTTAATTTGAACTTTTGGACTTAGAAGTAGGCAACAATCATATGCTTTGAGGACTTGGCCAATGTCACTATTTGAGACTGAGATATCCTTAATTGTGCTTTTCATCTGATGCAAACCTTGAGTGCCATTGGTTCATCTGTCACTTTGTCTTTGTGCTTAATATGTTATATTGTTATTATTATTATTGTCTGATGATTGTTTCTATGAGTTTGCCACAAGGAATATTTCATCTGATACCTTTGAAGACATTTGAAGACTGCTTGCTTTTGGAATGATTGATAGGATATTATGGCCATCTTTATTTGATGCCTCTGATCTTTATATTTATTGCTTGGATGTTTGCCTATTGATTTTTGCTTACTCAAAAGTCCAAAGGAAATAGGTTTCTATCTGACATTCTTGTCTTGTGGATTGCATCCCATTGGTAAGATCTTTTCAACTCTTAACTTTTAATTTTTGTCTAAGGTAGTGCCTTCATCTCCTCCTTTCCTTCTTTAATTTCAAAATCTCTCCCTTATTTCAAAACCTTCTTTGTTTGTGTTTTTCAACTTAGACACGTTTTAATGAGTAGAAAATTTGGCCATATGCCATTGGATTTTTAAACATTTTCTTAAATCAAATTTGTAAATAAACTTAACCTTATTGACTCTAATTTCAAAAGACAAAAAGAACTAACAACCTCATTTAAACCTTTGGCCATTTTGTGCCCTTTTCTTTTAAACTTTGTTAAAATAAATTCATCAACTTCTTTGAAATTTTTATCACGAACTATGAGGTTTTGATCCCTCATTTTTATGTTGGTACGTAGGCATAAGACCGAAGGTCTTTTCAAACACAAATTTATAATTAATGAATTCTTTTCTCATCCCTCACTCTATATTTTCTACCAAACATCGTTTCCAACCAAAATAACACTTGCACATAAAAAAGGGCTCCCTAGGAGTACCTAGGACAATTTGGATGCTAATACCTTCCCTCTGTGTAACCAATCCCTTACCTATAATCTCTGACATTTTATTAGTTTTGATTTGAAAACTTCTTATCTTTGGGTTTTTATTCGTACTTTTGCCCTTTTTCTTTGGAAAAAATAAAAGCATGGTGGCGACTCTGGTTTTATCGATGTTGAGTTAACAAATAGCTCAATGGTCATGAATTTACCGCTACAGAAAAAAGTGGCGACTCTGCTGGGGAGTAGTCCTCAGTGGGTTTAACCTACTTTTTTGTGTGTATATATTTGTATATTTGATGTTTGTTTGTATATACTGTTTGTGTGATACTCTGTCTTTTGTGCTTGGTGATCTCTGTGTGGTGAGATAAGTTCTAACTCAAACTTGAGTGCAATTTAAGATAAGAGAGTGGTATAGTTATGTTGTATTTGAAGGAGTAGTCCTAAAAGAGTTGACATGAGATCCCTCGCTCAGTGGAGACCTCTTTGGAGTTACTGATGTCACATGAGTAAGTCGTGGATATACATTACTTTCTCTAATTTGGGGGTCTGAGAAGCTGAGGACCATAGAAGATTTATCCCAACTTGGCCTATTTTAGGACGTAGTGCGGAGACTGTTTAAGTGTATACTTGATAATAGTTGTTATGCGATACTACACTCATACGAGTTTCTCTTGAGAATATTATGGGTTGATGAGTCAGTCATCCTAACCTATAGTATCCGATTGATGGGATCACGACTCTGGGAACTTTTTAGAAGATGATCTACATGTTTTTATCCTTAGTACACTCCTTTGGGGTGGTTCTTAACCCGACTCCATGCTCGTGACTCACAATAATCCCTTTGATTCTTGGTTGATCCAATCAGTCTCGTTAATATCAATGGAACTTGGGTGTTGATAAGGTGAAGAACCTAAGTCCACCAAAATGGATGATTGATCTTGATGATGACTTGATCCATCCCTTGACCTTTATTTGTGTTTTCCTTGTGTGTGATCCCTTGTGTGTGATTTTTGCATTCATGCATACATGCGCATCATAACATTCATCATAACAATAAAATTCTCAAGGAACTAAGGTCTTATTTGCAAATATTTTCAGACCATGGATTATGGACGAAGGAATACTAAAAAGTACAGTTTCAGATGTCCCGACTTGAAATAACTAAGATATCATCCTTTATATTAGATCCCTTGGATTTCAAGTAATGTCATAGGAAGCTTTTATTTGTGTTGTCTACTGATGTGGTTGAAGGACTTTTGAGTGTCTTGGTGCAGTTTTATGACCCTCTCTATCGGTGCTTCACTTTTCTTGATTATCAGCTTGTGCCCATGTTAGAAGAGTATGCCCATCTCTTGGGTATGCCTGTATCTAACATGGTACCTTCCAATGGATTGGAGGAGATCCCGGGATCTCCATTCATATCCAAAGCTCTTCATTTTAAGAAATCTGAGATTGATGCCAACATGGTGAAGAAAGGAGGGATTCTAGGGTTGACTTCTGGGTTTCTCATTGGTAGAGCTACTGCTTTTGCTCAAGCTGGTAGCATGGACGCTTTCGAAGCCATCTTTGTATTGCTCATATACGGTCTAGCTTTGTTCCCTAACATTGACAACTTTGTTGATGTTAACGCTATTAGACTATTCTTGATTGGGAATCTTGTTCTGACTTTGTTGGGTGACATGTATTTCTCTTTGCATTTGAGGAATTCTAAGGGTGGTGAAACCATTGTGTGATGCGTTCCTCTCCTATACAAGTTGTTTATTTTACACTTGTCTCAGATGCCTGCTTTCTTGGAGAATCGACAATGTCTATGGTGGTCATAGAGACTTATGTCTCTCACTAATGATGATATTGTTTGGTATGACTATGCATTGGGTAGCTTGGATATTATTGGCAGTTGTGGTGAGTTATCTAATATGCCTCTTATTGGCACACAAGGAGGAATTAACTACAACCTCGTTTTGGCTCGTCGCCAGCTTGGGATCCCCTTGAGAGATAAGCCTAATATCATTCAGTTATAGGGTCTATTCTATTAGGAGGGTAAAGATCCCCAAAACCTGAATAGAAGAATAATGCGTGCTTGGCACAATGTTCATAGGAAGGATAGAGTTGAGCTTGGTCCATGCAACTGTGTAGCTTTTGAAGCTTACACTGTTTGGGTGAAGAAGAGAGCTTTGGAGCTCAAGATGCCATACGCTTGTGAGAGACCTATGTATGTGGTTGTTGATGAGCCATCAACTCCCCCTAACCAAGATGTAGAGGAGTTAGAAGATGCACTTACCAAGATGAAGCAAGAGAGATACTAGTGGGAAGAGCGGTTCCATGCCTTGAACCGAAAGCATGTTGAGTTGCAGCCTGAGTCGAAAGACAATGATGCACTCATTGAGGTTCTTGAAGAGCGTGAAGCAAAGAGACAGAGAGAGCCATAGGATTTATTTTCCTCTAGTATGCCTCAGTGTTCTGGTGCTTGGAAGTAGATTGTTGATCCGCTCGTCCTCGAGAAAGCTCATATGCAAACAACTTTCAAGTCAGAGATTCGGTGCATCCGAAGGAAATGCGCTCCCTTGGCTAGTTCAGTTGCTATGGATCCTAAGGATGATAGTTTCCTTTTCTCTTGTATTTATATTTTGGTTTCTGAAATTGTACTTGGTGTAATCCTTCCAAATTTTATGAATAAAAAGAGACTTTATGGTCAATTGAATTATTCTTATTGATTACTATTATTAATTGAAAATATTTGCAAATAGGACTTTGAATGTCCCTTGGAATTAAAAACAAATAAAAACATTGTATTTCATGCATCATTTGCATAACAGGTTTCTTCAGCCATATGTCTTATGGTTCTTCTTCTGTGTATCAGACAAGCTGACTCATCACTATAACACTCAGTCTAATCTCCAAAGAAGAATGAAGCATCTTAAATAAGAGAGCAGAGAGCTTAAGGATGAGATTGCCAAACTCACTACTTTAATGGAGTCTGTGATTGCCGCTCAGAATCAACCATCTCCGCCTCCTGTAACTCCTCCTTCTCAAAGGACTGTGATTTCTGATATTGCTTCAACGTATGTGCCTGTTGTTGCTACTAGCCAACCTATGCCTACCATGCCTGTCGGATTCCTGTGGGGAATGCCGCCAAACTTTGTACCTGAAGGGTATGCTCTAACATTTTCTTTTATGCCAGCATCTAGCCCGATCCCGTCTGTTCCTCCTCCCGTTATACATACTTTGCCCTGTGTTGAGGAAACCATCTATCACTCCGAGCCGTCTGAAGGCCCTGATGTTTATGAGAAGATGGACGAGATGAAAGACCAATTCCTGGAGCTGAGAAAGGAATTGAAGACCTTAAGGGGGAAGGACATGTTTGGTAAAAATGCTGCTGAGTTGTGTTTGGTGCCCAATATTAAGATTCCTGTCAAGTTCAAGGTCCCAGAATTTGAAAAATATAAGGGAAATACTTGCCCTCTGAGTCATCTTCTCATGTATGCTCGCAAGATGTCTACTCAGACAAATAACGATCAACTACTCATCCATTACTTCCAGGACAGTTTAACTGGTTCTGTACTCAGATGGTATATGGGCTTGGACAGTGCTAATGTTCGTACTTTTAATGAATTGGGCGAGACTTTCGTCAAGCAATATAAATATAATGTTAATATGGCTCCCGATCAGGATCAATTGCGGTCGATGTCCCAGAAAGATAAGGAAACATTCAAGGAGTATGCCCAAAGATGGAGAGAGAGTTGAATGCTCAAATTAGCCCACCCTTGGAGGAGAAAGAGACGACCAAGATCTTTTTAAAGACCCTGAGTTCGTTTTATTATGAACGCGTGATTGCTAGTGCTCCTAATGATGTCACCGAAATGGTGAACATGGGGATGAGGTTGGAAGTAGGTGTTAGAGAAGGACGATTATCTAGAGATGAAGCGTCGACGAGCAAAAAATATGGTGGTAGTTTCTCCAAAAAGAAGGAATTAGAAGCCAATGTAGTGTCTATAGGGAAGCAGAGAAGACCTCATGTGAGGAAGAATGTTCGACCATGCCAGCAACATCATCAGGTATCGTCAGCAATTCCAGTATTTACTAATAATTCAGCAAATCAATCAGTTCCCATTTAGAAATAACATCAGCAACAACCACAATAATTTACCAACTACAACAACAACAATCATCATCAGAATTTTAAGAGGAATAAGGTCGCTTTTGACCCTATTCTAATGACTTATGCAAAGTTATATCCTTCTTTGGTTTTTAAGAATCTGATTCAACCAAGAAATCCTCCACATACTCCTGGACCTTTGCCATGGTGGTTCATGCCAGATCTTCACTGTACTTTTCATCAGGGAGCTCCCGACCATGACATTGAAAAATGTTATCCTTTCAAGTATGAGGTTCAGAAGCTGATTAAGAGCGGCATGATGTCTTTTAAGGACCGCGCGCCAAATGTTAAAGCAATTTCGTTGCCTGCTCATGGCAATGCTTCTGTGAACATGGTAGATGATTGTCTTGGGAATTTCAGGATTTTTGATGTCTATCGTATCCAAAGATCGTTGGTGGAGATTCATAGAGATCTGTGCTTGGTCAGTGATTGTGAACATGACCATGATGGTTGTGTTATCTGCAATGTCAACCCTCGAGGATGTGAAATTGTCAATAGGGATATTCAGAAATTGTTGGATGAAGGTGTTATTCAAATTCAACAACCCAAGTATATGGGGAATGATGTAAATGTGATCGTGCCAGTATTCAAGACCCCCGGGCGGGTAGTTATTCAGTTCCATAGCGGCAAGAATGTTAACAGATTGGTATCATTGTTGGTTATGCAGTTAGTAGGCCCCGTCCCCTATTCATCTGATAAAGCTGTGTCTTATAAGTACAGCGCTACCATGATTGAGAATGGGCAAGAGGTTCCTATTCCCGCTGTAAATTCAGTGGTGAGCATTACAGATGTCGTTAAGGTGACCCGTGTAAGAACAAATTCAGTTCTACAATGTATCTCTAAGATTTTGATGATAACAAAGGATGAAACAAAAAAATGGCACCCTAACGAAATATTTCTAAGTGTGCAGGACTCTAATCAATACAATCAGATAGATAATCATCAGATACAGAATCAAGCACAAAGATACCACTCAGAAGATACGCAACCAGAATCTCTGACTCTGATCAAACGCAAGTGCAAGCTAAACTAAAGAAGTCAGACACTCTGAAGTGGAAGAATGACTCTAGTTCTAAAGACGTACGCTCTGACATGGTCAAAGTAAAAAGAAACTCTGAAGACAGTCAACAACAAGCATCCTCTGAAGTTGCAATCAAGACTCTGACGTTAGGATCCTCTGATCCAGAAAGCTTAACCTTGAAGAAACTCACTTATGGAAAGAAACTATTTTTAGAAGGATGTTATGACGCTCCAAATATTGCTTTGGAAAGAACATGGAGATTAATGAATTTAATCATCCTTCAATGCTCAAGATTCTGAAATTAACATCACTCAACTATTTGCTCACTACTCCTATATAAAGGACGGAACGCCACCCAAAGAACACACCTGAAACACACGAGAATACAATACTTTCACCATTCATTATTCTTCCTCTCACGAGCTGCTGCTCTAACGTGGGAATATTTCTTGCTCTTATCTTATGTAATATCTGCTTACTGTTAGAAGCATTATTCATTACTGTAATCATACTATTGCTAAGATAATTCCTCAAGTGACTTGTGAAGTCTGAAAACTTGAGAGGTCTAAGGGATCATTATTCTCTTAGACGGTTGTTTGTGTAATCTTTTAAGATTAGTGGATTAAGTCCTTTTTGATGGTGAACTTACCTTGGCTGGGTGGACTAGAGTAGCTTTAAATTTCAAGCGAACCAGTATAAAAATATGTGTTGAATTCTTTTGCTTCTGCGTGTGTCTAATTTCAAAAAAGTTTTTATTCTTCTAAAACAATTCAAACCCCCCATTCTTGTTTTTCTCTACCTTCAATTGGTATCAGAGCCTGGTTCTGTTATTGATTTTCTAATCAAACACTTAACAATGTAGAGAGATCCGACGTGAGAAAAACACTATGGCCAATACAAATGAAAGAGATAGTTACAATGCTAAACCTCCAATCTTTGATGGAGAACAATTTGATTACTGGAAAGATAGAATTGAAAGTTTCTTTCTGGGCTATGATGCTGATCTGTGGGACATAGTTACTATTGGTTACATACCTCCTGTATCTGACGCTGGCATTTCCATTACTAGAAGCAAGATGACAGATGATCAGAAGCACGACTTCAAAAACCATCACAAAGCCATAACAATACTGGTGAATGCCATTTCCTACAATGAATATGAAAAATCACCAAAAGGGAAACAACTAAAGAAATACTTGACTCCCTGAGGATGACTCACGAAGGAAATTCTCAAGTCAAAGAGACAAAGGCTCTGGCTCTAATTCAAAGTACGAAGCCTTTAAGATGGAGGACGATGAAGCTATAGAGGTAATGTTTTCTAGATTTCAAACTTTAATTGCAGGACTCAAGGTTTTGGACAAAGGCTACACAACTGCAGATCATGTCAAAAAGATAGTCAGAAGCTTCCTAAAGAAGTGAAGATCCATGGTCACAGCATTAAAATTATCAAAGGATCTGAACAATATCAGCCTTGAAGAACTCGTTAGTTCACTCAGAAGTCACGAGATAGAACTTGAGGAAGATGAGCCTCAAAAGAAGATCAAATATGTAGCACTAAAGTCCATATATGAAAAAATGCAAACCAAAAAGGAACAAAGCCTTCCAAGCTGAAGAGGAAGATAATGACGACTCTGAAAAGGAAGACTCTGACGATGAAGAAGAGTTATCCCTTTTGACTAGAAGAGTAAAGCAACTCTGGAGAAAAAGGAATAATAACTTCAGAAGACCAAGACCCAAGGGAGATCGCTCAGAATCAACTTCTAGAGGTAAATCTAACAAAGAAATAATATGCTATGAATGTAAGGAAACATGTCATTACAGAAATGAATGTCCAAAGCTGAAGAAGGAAAGCTCTAGAAGAGAAAATTTCAAGAAAAGCTCCTTCAAGACCAAAAAGGGACTGATGGCCACCTAGGACGACAGTGGATCTGATTCCTCTGAATCAGACTCTGAAGAAACGACAAATGTTGCATTCATGGCTACCACCTCTAGAAACATATCAGATGGAGAATCTGATCCTGAAGAGGCATTTTCTGATCTTTCTCGCTCTGACCTTGAATCATGCCTTTTTGAATCTTTGAACTCATATCAGAAACTTAAATAAAAATTTAAAGCACTAAAAAAGGTTCTTGAAGGAACCATCGAGGAATGTGATAAGCTTGAGATGACAGTTTCAGAACTAAAAGATGAAAATCTATCTCTGACAAAAGAAAGAGACTCCACAAATAAACAATATTTAAAACTTGAAGAAGCTTTATCTCAAGCCTCATAAACTTCTAACACAATGATATATAAATATGAAAAATATTTTCAAAAGTTTCTGAAAAATGGGATAGAAAGAAGCAGAATGGCATCCATGATTTATGGAGTCAGTCAGAATAATAAAAGAGGAACAGGGTATGATCCTAGTGAAGATAAAACTTCCACAGATGACAAACCCAAATCTCCTTTTTCTTATCACTACACACATACACAAGCTCAACGTTTTGATAATGCTAGAAAACCTAAAGTTCTAAGAAACTCTGGGAAAACTAATCACAAAGGACCCAAAAGATTCTGGGTACCAAATGATAAGATTGTTTATGTTGCAGATATCTTATGCAGTAGAGTTAAGACACCAATCATGGTACCTGAACTTTAGATGCTCGCGACACATGACAAGAAGAAAGTATATGTTCCAAAGCGTGGAACTTAAAGATGTTGGCTTCGTAGGTTTCGGAGGAAATCAGAAAGGAAGAATCAAAGGCTCTGGAACTATTGGTAATGGAACTCTTCCTTCTATATATGATGTTCTCTACGTAGAAGGATTAATGCATAACCTGTTATCAATAAGCCAATTAAGTGATAACGGTTATGATGTAATCTTCAATCAAAATTCATGTAAAGCAATTAATCAAAACAATGGAACAGTTCTATTCACTGGAAAGAGGAAAAACAACATTTACAAAATAAATATTTTAGATCTAAAAGATAAAAATGTAAAATATTTGATGTCTGTTCACGAAGAGTAATGGGTATGACATAGACGCTTGGGCCACACTAGCACGAGAAAACTTTCTCAGCTAAATAAACTCAAGTTAGTCAGAGGTCTACATAGGCTGAAGTTTTCTTCAGATGCTTTGTGTGAGGCATGTCAGAAAGGAAAATTTTCTAAAACATCTTTTAAAAAGAAAAATGTTGTTTCCACCTCTAAGCCTATGGAACTCTTCACATTGACCTTTTTGGGCCTGTTAAGATATCATCAGTCACTGGAAAGAAGTATGAACTTGTCACTGTTGATGATTTCAGTCGCTGGACATGGGTAAAATTTCTAAAGCACAAGAGTGAGTCTCACTCTGTATTCAGTAGCTTCTGTTCTAAAGTGAATAATGAACTTGACTCTAAAATTATCAGAGTCAGAAGTGATCATGGTGGCGAATTCGAAAATAAGTTCTTTGAAGAGCTGTTTGGCTCTAATGGAATATCCCATGATTTTTTCGGCCCTAGAACTCCACAACAAAATGGAGTTGTAGAAAGGAAGAATAGGACACTCCAAGAAATGGCCAGAACCATGATCAATGAAACAAATGTGGCTAAGCACTTTTGGGCTGAAGCAGTAAATACAACGTGTTATATTCAGAATAGAATCTCTATAAGACCTATTCTGGAAAAGACTCCCTATGAACTGTGTAAGGGAAGAAAACCCAACATTTCGTATTTCCATCCTTTTGGATGCTCTTGTTTTATTCTCAATACTAAAGAACATCTGAGCAAGTTTGATTCAAAAGCACAAAAATGTATTATGTTAGGATACTCAGAACACTCTAAAGGCTACAGAGTATACAACATAGAAACCAAAATTATGGAAGAATCAATACATGTTAGATTTGATGATAAGCTTGACCCTGAAAAGTCAAAGCTAGTTGAGAAACTTGTAGATTTGGAGATAACTCTTGTAGGCTCTGACGAAAGGACTAAAGCATCAGAAGAATTTGAGAAACAAAGTCCATATGCAACTGAAGTTTCAACTATCCCGAAAAGGTCAAGAAGTCTCCCTAACATCTCTGAAGATTTGATTCTGGGAAACAAGGATGAACCTGTCAGAACTAGGTCAACATTCAAAGTATCTGAAGAAACTCCTCTAGGATTAGTATCTCTAATCGAGCCTACTTCCTGTGATGAGGCACTTCAAGACATTGACTGGGTCCTGGAAATGAAAGAAGAACTAGATCAATTCTCAAAGAATGATGTCTGGGATCTTGTCCCAAAGCCTAAAGGAACTCATATTATTGAAACAAGATGGGTATTCAGAAACAAACTGAACAAAAAAGGAGAAGTAGTCAGAAACAAAGCAGGACTGGTGGCACAAGGTTACAGTCAACAAGAAGGCATTGACTACAATGAAACCTTTGCTCCATTCGCCAGGTTAAAATCTATTCGTTTACTCGTTTCGTTTGCTGTAAATCATTCCATCAAACTATATCAGATGGATGTCAAGAGCACTTCCTTAATGGTTATATATCAGAAGAAGTGTATGTCAATCAACCTCTAAGTTTTGAAAACTCTAAATGTCCAAAACACGTATTTAAACTAAAGACGAATAGACTCTAACATGGAAAGTGGATCAAAGGTTTATGTATAGTATATACCTTCTTGTTGAATATAATCTCGTGCTACCTGTCGAGCCTTGTTTATGACAACTTCGCCCTTATCATTGAGCTTGTTTCTGAAAACGCATTTGGTTCCAATGACCTGGAAACCCATTTGTTTCGAAACAAGATCCTAGACATGATTCCTGGTGAATGGATTCAATTCTTCTTGCATAGCCAAAATCAATTAATTATCTAAAAGATATTCATCAATATATGTGGGCTCTATCATAGAAAACAAACCCAAAAGAGTTTCTTCAAAAGGTTTGAATGAAGATCGAGTTCTGACTGTTGTGTCTTTATCTCCTAGAATCAATTCTTCAGAATGATAAGCTTTTGATCTACTCTTCTTCTGATGAGTTCCACCAACAATGGCTTCTAGTTGAGTTGCATTTAAGTCATTTGCTTCAACATTCTTTGCTTTACCTTATGAGTCTTTATCTTCAGATTCTGAGAAGTTAATCTTCATATCTATAAATTTCTCAACTAGCTTTGACTTTTCAGAGTCAAGATTATCATTGAATCTAACATGAATTGATTCTCCAAAAATTCATGTTTAAGTGTTAAAGACTCTTTAGCCTTTTGAGCATTCAGAATATCCTAACAACAAGCACTTTTGTGCCTTAGAATCAAACTTGCCAAGCTCCTCTTTACTGCTCAACATATAACCCTCACAGCAAAAAGGATGGAAGTAAGAAATCTTGCGCTTTTTATTCTTCCATAATTCATAAGGAGTCTTATCTAGAATACGTCTAATAGATATCTGGTTCCGAATATAACAAGCTGAGTTAACTACTTCTGTCCAGAAATGCTTAGCCATATGAGTTTCTTGGATCATGGTGCATGTCATTTCTTGCAAAATCATGTTCTTCCTTTCTACAACTCCATTTTGCTGTGGATTTCTAGGACAAGAGAAATCATGGGAAATTCCATTTGCATCAAAAGTATTTTCAAAATTTTTATTTTCAAATTCGCCACCATGATCACTTTTGACTCTGACTATTTTGCAATTCATTTATGTTTGCACTAGTGAGCAGAAGGTACAGAACACAGAATGTGACCCATCCTTGTGTTTCAAGAACTTTACCTATCTCCAACGACTATAGTCATCAATAATGACCAATCCATACTTCTTACCACTGATAGAGGAAGTTTTCACTGGCCCAAACAAATCAATATGCAGAAGTTCTAACGGTCTAGAGGTAGACACAACAGTTTCCGCTTTGAAAGATGTTTTAGAAAAGTTGCCTTTATGACATGCTTCACAAAGAGCATCTGAAGCGAACTTAAGGTTGGGTATGCCTATGACTAATCCAAGATTATTTAGCTGAGAAATCCTTCTCATGCTAACATGGCCCAAATGTTTATGCCATACCCATTGCTCCTCATTAACAGACATTAAGCATTTTACATTTTGATCCTCAAGATCAAAAAGTTTGATTTTATAAATGTTGTTCTTTCTCTTTCCGTTAAAAAGGATTGTACCATCTTTCTGAGTAACAACCTTACAGGACTTTTGATTAAAAATGATATCATAACCATTGTCACTAAGTTGACTAATAGAAAATAAGTTATGCATCAAACCATCGACCAAAAGAACATTAGTAATAGAAGGAAGTTTACCGTTACCAACAGTTCCAGAGCCAATGATATTCCCTTTCTGGTTTCCTTTGAAACCAATGAAGCCTCCAGGCTTATGTTCCAAATCTTGGAACATAGACCTTCTTCCCATTATATGTCGCGAGCATCCACTGTCCAAGTACCATGACTGGTGTTTCAACTGAGCTACTAAGGATGTTTGTAACATAAATTATTTTATCCTTAGTTACCCACTTTATGTGTCCTCTCTTGTTAGTTTTCCCAGAGTTTCTTACAACTTTGAGTCTTTATGCAATAGGATAATCAAGTGAAATTTGAGCATGATGCTTAGGATTCAGAACTGATTTCTTATCCTTTGTAAGTTTCTGTGTTTGTGCAGAAACACCAAGCTCAGTGCGAGCATGCACAAAATGCTCATACAAAGGTTTCATTTTTACCTTCTGACTTTCGTCAGGTTTTATAGTTTATGTACAACCTAAACCTTTATTCCCATTTTTTCTAACTCCATAGATCAAATAAGCCAGTTTTCTTCTATCTATGCTTTTAGCCAGAAACTACTAGAAAGCTCTGTCATATCTAATGACGTAATCAGTACAAGAAGCTTTTGAGGCTATTTCTTCCTCTAGTTTTGTAATTTTACTTTTCAAAGCAGAGTTTTTACTTTTTAAAGAAAATAACTTTTCATTTAGGTAAGAAATATCTTTCTCAGCTCACTACGAGTTTTAGAAGTAACTACTTGGACTTGTTTAAGGTCCTTGTACCTACTATGAAAACTCTAGTTCTTTTCCAGTATTTCAGAAAGACACGACTCAAATTGGAACGACATATTTCAAAAAATACTTCTTCAGAATCATAGTCTGATTCAGATTCTAACAACATCTTATCCTGCGGTTCTTCAGAACCTTCTGGATCAACTATAGTTGCCATTAATGCAATGTTGGTATGTTCTTCATCATAATATTCTTCTTCGGATTATGAGTCATCCCATGTAGCCATCAACCCATTATTAACTTTAGAGAACTTCTTCTTAGGCCTTCTGTCCTTTTCCAGCTTATGACACTCGTTCTTGTAGTGGAATGGCTCCTTGCGCCCAAAGAAAATGACCTCATTACTATAACATTGCTTCTTTTGTCCAGACGAAGAATCAGAACGACCAACAGTCCTTCTAGCTCATCTGAACTTGCCTTGGATATTAAAGATAACTAATCATCATCTTCTAAGTCTTCATCATAATCTTCTAATTCTTCCCCAGCTTGATAAGCCCATGTATTCTCAGGCTTAGACTTCAAAGCAAGAGATTTATCTCGCTTCTCAGGTTCATATTCTCCGAGTTCTATCTCATGGCTTCTTAAAGAACTAACAAGTTCTTCAAGACTAATATTGTTCAAGTTTTTTTGCCAACTTCAAGGCAGTTAGCATAAGTCTCCATTTTTTGGGGAGACTTTTGATGATTTTCTTGACATTGTCATACCCTCAAATTTAACCTACCCCATATCATATTATTAAACCCTAATTCATAAGCATACATCCCATACATATCATCTCATATGCATTTGTACTAAACAATCCACAAGAATCCACAAACTCAAGGCATGGGATTCATCTGTGAAGCTTCAAAATATTCTGGCCATGTTGTGGTGTTCCCAAGCCACCTTAACCATAATCTCATCCTAAAGCATCCAATAAAGCTTGGAGGATCACTCAAATTATCTCACTCACTCTCCAAACCCAATTTGGATGGTAAGTCCCATTTGAAGAAGCATCAAGATTCATCTAGTCACCCCAAGGACCCTAACCCTAACTCTTGACCCTCATTTGACTTGTACAAGTCATGATTCCCCATGGATCTTGACCATGTCATTAAGGACCCCTCAAATCCAAAGTTTTTTCATGCCCCGCACCTTTGAAACATCTCATAATGACCTTTGCATCACCAAACCCTAGTTGCTTGACCTTAGTTCTTAAGGAGACTTATGGCTCAAGAAACCCTAATTTGGGCAACCTTTGATCATTTACCATGCTTCATTTTGATAATCCAATCACCCCACCACTCATTCAACATCAATTCATGTCCATTACAATCAAAATCCCTCATTTAAACATTCATTCAATCGATGTTACAAGTACTTTGTTTGGTCATGGTTTTTCAACTTTCAATGCATTTGATCCACCCATGAACTTGACCTAAAATCATACCACAAAGCTCAAAATCTCATTTCTTATCATGGTATGATCTTATGAGCTTAAAACATACACCATTGTTCCTTGGAAATCAAAAAATCAAAAAATTATATTTTTAGGTCATGTTGGTTGGTCACTTTTTGGCAAGAATGTCCTATGGAAGGTTCCAAAGACCATAACTTTCTCATTTCACAAGCTTTTTAAGTTCCACTTCGAGCAAAATGTCCTAATTAAGTCCCTCTCCAACTTTGTTCCAAGGTTCAAGACCTAATTCATTGATGAAGGACCTCAATATTTTCATTAGCCAAGTTGGTCCAACATGCCTCCCATGCCCCAAAACATGACCAAGCCCACTAGTTTAGAACATTTCCATTTCCAAACCATAACTCCTTTTGACCTGGTTATTTTTGCATTCTATCAAGGACATGGAAAGGAACATTTGGCACAATATTTGGACAAAATGCACAAGCCAATTTCATTTGGTCGTTGTTTAAACATTGATGATCATCCTGATTGGCAAACCAGACATGTCAAGTCAGAATTTTCATTTCCATTCACCAAGTCCTCAAATCAATTGGATCTTATCCCAATGGTCCTCAAACATATTGCATATGGTATTATGGTGTATTAAGTTAACTTGGTAACCAAAACATCTCAAAATGCAAAACCCGATCCCATGTGCAAATTCAGATTTTGCCTAAAATGGAAATAAGCAAAATCCATAGAAGGCCATCCCAAGTCCTTTGTTCCAAATAGATGCTAAGGACCAAAGCAAAGTGATCTGAGATGCAGGCAAGGTCAGAGAACAACCACACATGTCCCTGCAAGTCCAACCTTGAGTATGCTTCGAGCCACTTCCCTTTTATGAGAAAACCTTCACATTATTCCCTCCAATCCATCCAAACACCTTCGCTATAAATAGGGGAAGGTGTCCCCTTAATTTTACAAGCTTCCCAAGCCAAAAAAACTCTGCTGTATACCCGAGCCAAAGCAACTAAAACAAAGATTTGTGTTTTGAGAATCTAAGTGTTTCAATTCCAAAAAACCACCCAAAATCCATCACTGGCCTCCACTCAAACTTTACAAAGTCCTAACTCACCCTCCCTAAGCCTCACTTTATCTGAGCTAAGTCATCGAAACTTCACTCTGAGATCGATTCCGATCAGGTAGTTCCACTTACTCCATCTCTGAAACGAGTTACCATTCCACTCTAAATTCCTTTCTGATCATTAACCCTAAACTTTTGCTTTGATTAATCCATATTCACCATTTAATTTTTAAACTAGGTTAAGTTTGTTCATCTGGTTCTTGGTGAAATACTCCACACCCATAGCCAATCAATGGCTCATGAGTGTGGATGATGATTTGTTATTGTGTTTGCAAGCTAGTTCCATGTTTTAATATGATAAGAAACATGTATTTTCAAGTTTGGATTTCTGAGTTCCAAGGTTGAAGACGACCGTTTATGTTTTTTTTAAATTTTAAACGATCTTGTGTCATGTCCTGATTGGCTGGTTCTCGCGCGTTTCCTTTTTAGTTTTGTTTTTTGTTATTTATTTGTTTCGATGTGTTTGTTGACACAACTGGGCACTTGACCCAGTGGGAGAGGGGGTTGATCCCCTCATGACCCCAAGATCAAGGGTCCAACCTCTAGCATGTGTAAATATGTTTCTTTTTATTTATTCCATTTTCATTTTATTTATTTTTACCCTATTTTATTTCCAACTTTGATTTATTTTTGAACCCACTAATTTTATTTATTCTGAAAATATTTTCAACATAGACCCCTATTATTTTTGCCTATAGTATTTATTTATGTCTTGTTTCAAGTCATTTGGATATTTTTTTAGGGACTTATGAGGTCTTGAACGTTAGGGCTAATGAAGTCTACATTTGTCCTGATTTTGATTTGATTAGGGTTTCTTGACCCGTCCATACTTCAAACCTACTAATGAATGATCAAGTGATCAAGTGATTAGGGTTGGGTCATTGAACATGTAGATGAAGCCTTGTTATACAGATGCTAACTTGTGATTTCATCTGATACATTGTCATTTATTTTGGTTTATAATAACCCACTAACTACTTACTTGTCTATATTATACACTAACCCTTACTATCTTGTTCATGTTATACCTTGATCTTATACTTTGTTCAACCTAATAACTTAATCAAATATTAACTTTCAACCTTGAGTCTAATATAGTCTTCCCTTTGTCAATTTATTGATAGATGGAATTGGGGTTGAATAACTTTCACTGGTACAAATCTATTGTAAGTTGATCCTTTGATCATCTCCAATACTTTGCATCAGTGATAGTTTATCCCCTGATACGCCATATTTTGAATCTATTGACCTAAGGATAAATAATCTTCAAGTGATTGGTCCATTGTTCATACTACCAACTTAACCTAACTTTACTAACTTTGATTAACACTAACCATTGTTATTATCATTATTATTTTGTTATTTACTTTTATCTCATTTACTTTGTAATTTACATTCAAGTACTCATCATCATCATATTCATTGTACAAACTCATCATGCATGTTTATTTATTGTCATTTATCTTTATTGCTATCATACAATTAAAAACAACAAAAACATGATAAAATGATAAGACCAAAAATATAATCATTCCATTTAATCAACTTGGACTTATAGGATCTCATCCTAGGACCTTTACTTGAAGGCCTTTTCCTTATCTTTGTGATACTTGGTTTCAACTTTGGGTTTCATCTGTAACTTACATACCGGTTGTAAGAATGGCATCATGGCACCATCTTAGGGGGACATATTTGTAAGACCATTATCCTTTGTTTAGCTTAGGTCACTTTTGCACACATAAGGCTTTCTCTTGAGCTATCTTACAATGAGACCCTTTATTTTCTTGTTGGTTACTTTGCATACATGTTGCATTACCCAATTTCAGAGTCAAATAAACAAATCTTTGATTCAAAGTCAAGTAGCATTTTCATAATCAAACTCAAAACACAATAAAACTATGATTAGTATTAAGCGCCACAAGCCTTAAGTGATGGAGAATGAGTAAGAATGGAGCATTCCTACCCTTACTCTGATTATTTTGGACGTAAGACGCTTGACTTGTTGTCTGATTATTTTAGTGCAATCTAATCACAAGTATTCTTTTCATAAACCCTTATTCAAGGTTAGGGCACCATTCACAAAACCATTTTCTCAAAGGTAAAATCAACAAATACACAAACATTTTCTACTATGAACTACAAAGCTCTGATTCCTCATCCCCGATGAGTGATACATATGCATAAGGGCCACAATCCTTGTCAAGCACAATAATAAAAAACCCAGAGTCCCATCACTCTCTTTACACACTTTTGAAAATAAAAAAATAAATGAGATAAATACCCACATACACAGACAACCGAAATGTTTCCCATGGAGTACCATGGGCGTGATGGGTGTTAATACCTTCCCATTGCGTAACCAACTTCCGAACCCAAGTCTCGATTGCGAGATCAATTCCTTATTCCTTTTCGTGCTTCCCGTGCGCGACTCTTTTCGAGAGTTTTATCGACTATTTCCCCTTTCCTTTCTCATAGAGGTAAACCAAATAAAATTCAGTGGCGACTCTTCTATTTTTGCATTCGATTGGCAATTTTTTAGTTTAGTCCTAGTTCCCGTTCGCTTCCCGTAACCCCGGTTGCGACAAGCATCTGAAATCTTGAGAACATAGTCTCAACGGTTTCATCATATTCCATTATGAATGCCTCGTACTTCTGGATTAAGGCCAAAGCCTTGGTCTCCTTTACTTGAGCATTTCCCTCATGAGTCATCCTTAGAGAGTCAAATATGGACTTGGCAGAATCTCTGTTTGTTATCTTCTCATAATCAGTATAAGAGATAGTATTTAGCAATATAGTTCGAGCCTTATGATGATTTTTGAAATCCTTCTTTTGTTGATTTGTAATAGCATTTCTTGCTATATTGTTTCCGTCAGCATTAACTGGGTAAACGTAACCATCGACTACAAGATCCCAGAGATCAACATCATAACCAAGAAAAAAACTTTATATTCTATCTTTCCAGTAATCAAACTTCTCACCATCCAAGATTGGTTGTTTAACATTAACAGCGGCCATTCTTTCTCACACACAAATTAGATCGGTACTTAACACGGTGAAGTGTTGATAAAACTTTATATTCTATATTTCCAATAATCAAACTTGTTAATAATGTTAGCAGCGACCATTGTTTCTCACACACAAATTGGATCGGTACTTAACACGATGAAGTGTTGATAAAACTTTTATCAGAATCAGAACCGGAGTTCTGATGACAATTGAAGGTGTGAAAAACACAAGAGGGGGGGTTGAATTGGGTTTTAAAAATAAAAGCTTTTTACCAACTCAAGAACACCACACAAATACTAAGAACAAAGAGATAAAAATATAAGTATTTTTATCCCGGTTCGCTTGAAACTTAAAGTTACTCCAGTCCATCCGCCAAGGTGATTTTGTCTTATACACAAGGACTTAATCCAATATAATCAACTTATTACAATAATCACAAAGAATAACCTTCTTTGTCTTCTCAAGGATCCGACTATAACCTACTATCCTTAAGGAATCACAAACAACAGTTTGAATCAAAGGTTTTGTGTTTACAAGATACTTCTACACAAGCATATTTTTACACAAATGAAAAACAAACACTTAAAGAAAAGTATGAATAAAGTCTATATCTTTTCACGTAGAAAACAGTCTTATGAAATTGTTGCAGTATCTTTTCTTCAAGGCTCCAAGTCCTATTTATATAGCATGAAAAAGAGATTGTTGAAGGGAAAAATTGGGATACCAAGAAGAGCGGCTGTCCATTGTTGGATTGGTGAAAGGAGTGATACATAATACAATCCTTCACCCATGATTTTAGTGATATGTATGATGTATAGTATTGTCCTTTACCCATCATATCAGCTAGATGAAGAAATATTTGATTAGTACCATGTACTATTTGATCACATATCCATTTTTATCTTATCTTCAAATTCATTGGCTTCTGATGAAAGTTGATGAATCATGAAAAGAAGAAACACACAGCTGAATTCAGAAACTTCAGAATCTTCAGTAGAATCTTGACAGCGTCAGCAGTCTGACTTGAGATCTTCAGAATCTTCAGTTAAGTAACAAAACTTCAGAAGCTTGCCATTCTTCAGAAGTTTGATGATTAGAGTCACATCCAAAAGCAGAAACGAAGAGAATGTTATAGCAGCAACATAGTGTCTCTTCAGAAACTTCTCAAGAGTGAATCAATATAGAAGCGGAAAGAATATTGCAGCAACAACTTGATATCTTTCACAACTTCTCATGATTAGCGCAAAAGTGGAACTTAGAACACAATATTCAGAAACTGATGACGTTGCACGTCAGATACTTAGAATAAGAACTGACTATTAAAGCTACACAATAACAAGACATTAGAGTACCAAAATTATTCTCACACAAGGTATACAAATACAATATTGTTGTCATCAAACCTCAAGGTATAGATGCAGAACCAAATCTTGTTCTAACAATCTTAACAACAAAAGAATAACTAAAAACCTTTTATTAGCTAAACAAAAATAAGAAAATAACTCAGCAAAAAATAATAATTTACATATATGATTTAGTGTCTCTACAATATGAAAAACAACAAATCTAAAGGACAAGTTATTTTAACAATAACAATAACATAACTCATAAAACGAATGGTGAAAAATATTTTACGCACGTACCGAAAATGTGAAGAGGAAAAATAAGAAATGAGTTTCATGTTTCCATCTTGTAAAAATTAGTGACACATTTTCTTGATTCATACTAGTTGGACAAATTATGTTAGATTTTTTTGAAGATATGTTTTAATTTTGTGAGTTTGAGATAAGGTATGAGAGGTTAGAGTTTTACTTATGGAATTAGGACAGAGTCTATTCTGAAATGAATAAAGTTTAGTTTATATGGATAAAAATGTTCACCACGGTTGATAGAAACAATCGTGTTGAAATGTCCCTAACATTTTACCACGGTTGTTACTTTAGACCGGGATGAAAAGTAGTTTACTTTTTACTTAAAAATAGAAATTAAGGGAACATGCCCTTTTTGTAAAGAAAAATCATAAATTTTCTGTTAATTTGAACCATTGGAAAAAGTTATTAAAAAAATGCCTAATAAAAAGATATTATTTCAGTCGGATAAATGACTATAATAAGAAAGTAATACAAAATTTATAATTCTAATAGTGTTGACACAAATAATATGGGATGGAAAGACGAGCCAAATTTTGAATGGAGAAATACTTAGAGGAAAGTCTGAAATCCTGAAGGACAACAATATTAAAAATAATCTCATGAACAACAACAAATGAGGAACCTTCCATTTTAGAAGAAATTATGATTCAATTCATGCAGATGATGCAAGAATGCTCGAAAGCCATGGGAATTTCTTAGGATACTTCCAACAAATTTTTTAAAGCCAACGATAAAAACTTGATAATGCAAATCAAACAACTATCAAAATAGTTGGATGCTCGGTCAAATGAAGAATATGCATGTATCAGTGTAGATAATTCAAGTTGCAATACAAATAAGTGTTGGACAATAAACTCCATAAGAAGATTAATGCCAAGAAAGTGAGAAAGAGGATTTTGAAAAAAATAATAAGTGAAAAAAAAGATGAATGAAGAAAAAAAGTTGAGATTGAGAGTAAGTTGTTAAGTAAATTGAAAAAAGTGAAAAACCTTGTATATAAGAAATAAAGCACCAAAATATCGAGATGTAGTTAGAAAAATATTTACGGTGAATTTTTGATGTCTACTCAAGTTTCATTTGATAAATTCAAAATTCATTTTGAGAATGTTATTAGAAAACTTGTTGAATTTGAGAAGAAGTTGATTAAGATGAAGATGAAATACTATGATAGAAGAAGAAAAATTGAAGAAAAAATTTGACATGAAAAAAGAGTTAAGAGTAAGAAATAGAGATCTCTATCTAAAACTTGATTCTGAACCAATATAGATAAAAAAGAAAAGGTTTAATATCCTATTTGGAGTATGATTCTTCTCAAACATGAAAGGACAAGTATTTGGAGTATGTGAATTCTTTCATATGTATATTAAATACATGAGACTCAAATATAAAAGAAGGAATTGGAACGATGAAATATAGTTTCTAAAATGGAATTCTAACTCACATATCTTTCAACTCGTATATACTTAAATAAGTAAGGTTTGAATCAAATGATTAATGTGTACTATTTTTTTAAATATGAGTGTATCCATATAGTGAAATTTTATAGAACTTAGAATATTTCTTTTCATTTAATTGTCTTGTTATGCACACACTGAGAATTTTTTTTGTTGGAATCTAGAGCCCCTTAGGACGACCGTCTTCTAATATTATTACATATCCTTTATAGTATTAAATTAATTTGGTTTGTAATGACAGTATGTTGTATGATGTTTTAGTATTAAATTAATTTGGTTTTAATTACTCTTACTACTAATACATTTTTGTTTTGTAGGTATTTAATAAAGACTATGAAGATTAGCATCGAAACGGGGTCCGTATCCATTTGTCCGCTTTTTTTTTAATGGGCGTACCCGTGAAAATTTAAATAGAATTTTTTTATTTAATATTTATTTTATTTAAATTATTTGTAAGTAAAAACATGCACACGTCAAAATATAAACGACTAAATTTTGAAATTTACACTCTTAGGTTCGTTTATCCTTTTTCTAATGCATATGTAAAAAATTAAAAAATAATATTAAAATAAAAAATTAATAAATATTTATTTATATTTTGACATACGGGCGCTTTAAAAAATCTGACATCTTGTCTGTTTAGACGCTAATAGAACATAAAAAGAACAATTACGATATTTATAAAATAAAATTAATAAGTACCGAAATATGAACTTGTAAAAAGGAACTTGAAAGAATGTTTTAGAAAGATCGATTATGGGGAAGACAATAAAGAATAAGGTATATTTGCTAATAGGTTTTTGTGTTTTTGTGTTTTTGTAATTCTATTCTTTTTCATATTCTTTCGTACTTATTGTTCAATTTAGAAGAGTCTCTCTCAATAGATAGTTTCATAATTTTCAATAGTTGCAAGGCAATTTAGGCATTCAAGGGAAAACAATATGCTCAACACGTCAATAAAATAAATATGAGTTGAAAAATATTAAAGACATTGACATTTAAAAACATTATCAGTTGATCCATTTTATATGATTAACGGTAAAGTGTCATAATTTAATATTGACAAATTTATTCTATATTTTAAGTATTGCCTCATAAACTCAATTAAAACTCTTATCCCCTCTTCTTATATAAACTTAATAATTTCATTTTCTTCACTTTTTATTTTTCAAATCACAACACTTGAATGTTTTTAATTTTTTAACAAATTATTAAAGTATACAAATATACCTATATTTAGGATATATATATATATATATATATATATATATATATATATATATATATATATATATATATATATATATATATAAAATTTATTACGAATGATTACTCGTGATATTGAAAAATAATATTTTTAAAAAATTAATAATAAATTAAGAATGCATTTCACTTTTAAAAAGGAACAAACAACATAGAAGATGATGAAAGAAAGAAAAAACATCATTCACTATATTTTATATTTCTATCATTTTATAATCTCATTATTGTTTATTTGTTCTATAAAGTAAAATACAGAGGTTAAGAAGAGTAAAATAAGTTAGAGAAAAGAAATAAGGATATGAAAACTTTGAAACACATTAAAAAAAGAGTAAACAAATTTATAAGCATCTATTTATTTTTATTAGAAACACATCATATATAGGTAAGGGACACAAACAAAAATCTTAGAGAAAACAATTAGGATTTTAGAAATGCAAGTGAAGGATAAATGAGAGTTTTGATTAAGTTAGTTGATACAATTCATTTACACAAATAAAGAAAAACTATTAATATTCAGAAAACATTAAGAAGCTAAAAATATTTTTTATCACTATTTTCTCATCTCTAGAAAATAGTACCACAATAAATTTAAATGCTTGGCCAAATTGAAAATAAAATCTAAAACAAATAAAAATCTTCTTTATTTTATTGGTCTTTCTTCTCCACTTTAATATGAAATTTTTGTTTCTTCTTCCTTTTTCTTATAAATTGTTTCTTCTCCTTTTAATTCAAAGTATATACAAACGCTCCAACAAAACAACATATATTTATATGTGAATATAAATTGCTTGCAATGTACTAATTATAATCAAACATTAAAATTAAAATTGAGAATAAATAAAAAACTTGTCGATTAAAAAAATCAATCGACAAAAAGATTAAGATAATTGTAAAAGAGATGAAAAGAGAGAAGAGATAAAAGTGATATGTTTTTTTACGGTGCGGAGCATTATTAATGGAAATGATAATGAACAGTGCATGATAACTTGTTTTCGTAAATTTCTTTTTGTCCTCTCATTTCTCGTAGAGTTTAAAGTTTTAGAATATATTTTGAACAGTAGATTTTATATTCTTTCCAATACGTAATTGACCGAAGTTATCATCTATAATTGGTTCTAAATTTATTATTGGTAACGAACAGCAGTTACCATTTAAAACTGTTGTTAAATTTATTATTTATTAAAAAAGAAAATAAATGGTATTTTTGAGAAAAATAAACCCACTCCAAAATCTTGTATTTCCTTTATCCATACATATAGATTTATGGAAGAGATCAAATCAAGTCGAAATCATCCTAACTCGACAATGAAGCAAGGGAATGACTAGTAAACAAAGGACGGAAGGAAAACATACAAAATTGCAAAAGACAGTCAATCATGGTACATTCATTCTGGTGTTATCCAAGTTCAAAGAGCCATCACGAGGTGTTAAACATTATATTTGCACGATCCAAAATTATGCTAGAATTGGAAAATAGAATAACCATCTAACCACATCGCGCTTACAAACCACAACGACACAATTCTCCCGATTCCAAACTACCATGTCAAATTAAATGCAAAATAGCATTGTAGTTCGAATAAATTGCAGTGCATTGGTACAAATTCAGTTTTACATTTGTGCAACATTTTGATTATAGTTGCAGTTTCATAATTTCGATTGAGGTGAAACTGATTGAAAAAAGTTAACATCCAGGACTACAAATTTCATGAAGAAGTCATGTTTAATTTGAATGAAAAAATGATGTAAAATAACGAGTAAATATATGATATTGTTACAATGTTGATGGGTAGAATTAGATTATATATATATATATATATATATATATATATATATATATATATATATATATATATATATATATATATATATATCCTAAAAGTTCATTATAATTCCTATTTAATAAGAAATAAAACAAAAGTTTTAGTTGTCTAATTTTGTCTACAATTTTAGTATCAAGGAGATGTGGAAACTAAAGCTACACGTAGAAAGTCACCACTAATCATTAGTAAGTTGTGTAATTCATTTTTTATTGTAATAGTCATAGATCCCTTAAGAATGAGTGACTAATTCTCTTAAAATAGTTTTTCTTTAGATGATTCTACACTAACACATGTGATATATGTAAATCTTCGTAGGAGGTTCTGAGGTTGTAAGTCCATGTTTTGTAAAATATTTTTATTACTTACATGCTATAAAACATTTATAAATTGCAATTGAAGACTCCCAAAATCTAAAGGGTTATTCTCGACAAAACAGATATCCTTGTGATTGAAGACTCCTAATATCTAGGAGGCTGAGGATGTAAATTTGAGTTTTGTAAAAGGTCATAGTTAAAATTAAATTATTATAAAATTAATAATGAGATTTCTCATATCTAGAGGTATATGATTCGAAAAAGAGAACTTAATTGTTTTTATATTTGTATTTGTTCAGTTTTAGTTTGCTTTAAATGTCTTATACACATCACTTATTAATGTTACAAACTCATCACAACGCGTTTACAAATACAATCACACTGTTCTTATACGGAATTAATACAAGAATAAGTTTATTTGTCACATTTGTAATTTTTGTTGGCAAAAATACTATGACATATATATTGTCCTTCTTAACCTAGTGAAATGTACAGAGTCCTAAGATTTTTTCCTTGGACTTAACGAGTCCAATCTGGTTCCATCAAAGCTCATAATGGATAACTCATATTAAAGGAAGTTTAATGACGTGGTGACGTTGTCCATATATCAAGTCCCAGTATATCTCGTTGGACCGTCTCATTTAAGATCTCTCGTCCATACTAAATGACTCTAACTTAATAGACAACGATCAAACATATTATATGGGGATGACTATAATATTCGATACCGTCAAATAAAAGGTTTGTAAAGGAGAAATGGTTTGAGAAAAAAGATGGTAAGTTTGTAGATAAATTGAATTTCTGACATATTTTGTGGAAGATTCTGGTTTGATGTTCGTGTGGGAAAGACATCTATTAAGAGTGATAAACCATTTAAAAAGGGTGTTAGTGTTTCGAGCATTAAGTTTTTGTACTAGTATTTATTGGTTTTCTTCCATTTCATCTTTACAATAATGATACCCTTTCATGACAGCACGTAATTTCACTATCATAGTTCAATTCCCATGAATTGGAAAACTACCAAAATTGAATAGGGACGTTTCAATGAAATGGAGAATGTGAAATTTGGGGAAATGGAGCTTATTACTCGTTAATTGATGGATACAATGAATCATACTAGTAATTGATGCACTAGTTAAGTAGGTGATTGATGCCAGTCATGTAACATCATGTAATTGCAACTTGTAAAGGATTAGAGTTTATACGCTTAATTAACCAAAATTTAAGTTTTTGGTTAATCTAGTATCATCTGATCTCTTTATTAAAATAAAAAGTTAAATTCAGGTTTTTAAAAATGTCTATTAAATTAAATAGGTTAAATTTATGTAAAAAAAAGCATATGAAACATGTTAGACTATATATATATATATATATATATATATATATATATATATATATATATATATATATATATATATATATATATATATATATATATATATATATATATATATATTAAACTGTCTCCTAAATTAAATAGGTCAAATTTCATTTATCCCAAACAAATAAGAACATTACGAGCATTTGTTATAAAAACAATTCACAAATTTTAACGTCAAATAAACTTTTATAGACTTTAAGACATCTTTAATCTTTTAATCAAACTTTAAGCACATATCTATTAGACGTGTAATTCAAGTTTTAGAAATATATATTAGTGATGCATGTGATTAATGCTAGTTTAACATGTGATTTCGGTTAATTTAGTATGTGGTTATAGATAGTTATATATATGTTTAATATTAATTATGTATGTGGTTATTAACTAACAGTTTGTTAGTTAGTAGTACGATCATATATATAAAGGATCTAACACATATTTGTAAAACACTCAATTCCATTTCAATAATACGCCGTTCTCTCTTAATTGCTTTTTATTCTTTTATATTTATCTCAATTTACAAATAACTTATAATTCAAGTTTTCCAACAAATTGGTATCTAGAGTACATGTTCGGTCTTCTCTGTCCATAGCGAACGGGAGTATAACCTCCAAGCAGTTTTCAACCAATCTATCAATTTTCAAGGGAGAAAACTATGATAGATGGTATGCGCAGATGAAAGTGATATTCAGATTTTAATAGATGGTGTGCGCAGATGAAATGAGCAAGGAAGATGAGAAATATTTGTTCTTGAATCAACAATGTGTGGATTCAAATGTTTTTTAGAAGATCGTTGAGCAAGAAACGATCAAAGATGCATGAGATACTCTCAAAAAGTTGTACGATGAGGATGAGAAATTAAAGAAAGTAAAGTTACAATCTTCGAAGAAATTATATGAGAATTTGCATGCGACTAATGGTGATGCCATTGCTGAGTTCTTCTCAAAGTTGATGGTTTTGACAATCCAATTGAAGTCGTGTGGCGAGCAGACCTCTGAAGTGCAAAAAGTGGAGAAAGTTCCTAGATCTATTTCTACCAAGTTTGATCATACTGTTATGGCCATTGAGTAGTCTAAAGATTTGTTAAATATGAAGCTTGAAGAATTGGAAGCATCTGTTGAATCTCATGAGTAGAGGCTGAAACATAGAAATTAAGAGAGGGTGCATGAACAAGCTTTGCAGGCTGAATTCATCAAGAAAGTGAAAGAAGATTCCCCATAGAATAACAAAGGTAAATAAAAATAGAATAAGAACTAGAATGAAGGTGATGGTGCAGGAAAGAACCAAAGAAGTTTGGGCGAGACTGGCAAGAATAGTACTCATCACTAGAAACTCAAGAAGAAGGTAGAGATGAAGGAAGTTCAATGCTTTGCTGCCAAAATCTTGGACACTATGCTAGAGAATGTTACTTCAAAAAATAATATAAGGAGAATGATAATGGTGTAACACAATTTGCTCATATTGGAAATTGTGACTCAAAAAAGGTCATGTTTATTTATGAAACACAGTTGGCTCAAGATAAAACCAATGTTTGGTACCTTGACACATGGTGCATCAATCATATGACTGGTAATAAAAAGGGTTCATCAAACTTGAGGAATCAGTGATGAGGTCCATTAGGTTTACAGACAGTAACATGGTCACATCAGAAGGAATGAGGAATATTCTTATGAAGAAGAAGGATGGAGAAGAAGCTACTGTGTGTGATTTGTTGTTTGTCCCCATTATGGAAAGCAACTTGATCATCTTGGATCAATTTCATGATAAAGACTATGCAATGAGGCTAAAAGATACAAAGTTCAAGGTGTTTGATGGAAGTTCCAAGCTATTATTAAAATCACCTTTGTCAACCAACAAGAAATTCATGGTTGTGATTAACATGCTTGACTATTAATGGCTTGCATCAACCATAATTGGAGATAAAAATTGGACTTGACATCAAACATTTTGCCATCTCAATTTTAGGAGTCTCCGCTTGAAGCATATGAAGAAAATGGTGTATGGTCTTCCTAAGATCACAATTCCATATAAGCTCAAGGCAAAGAAAAATTCGAACCATTGTTGGGGTAAGGCTACCTCAATTTTTGTATACATCATCAATATATGTCCAACAATGAAGTTGCACAATAAGACTCCTTACGAAGCATGGTCTGGCCTAAAACCAGGTGTTGGACTCTAAAGTTTTTGGCTCATTGTGTTACACAGATGCATTAATGATATAAATCAAATCATGATTTTAGTTGGCTATCATTCCACAGGTGCCTCGAGTCTTTATCACCAATTGAGAACAAGGTTGTGATTAGTAGGGACATGAAATTTGATGAAAGTAAAAGATGGAGTTGTCTAACCTCAATGCAAGATGGAACTGGTTCAAGATACATTAGAACCACTCTTAAATATGATGGAGAAGTAGTAGAATCTAAGAGTGAACCTACACAACCTCACGAAGTGAGAAGATCATTAAGAGCCAAAACTCAACTAGTCAGACTGAATGATTATGAAAGGTTTATAGATCAAGCTATAAGAGAAAATGGGGACCTAATTTAAGAATCCATGATGGATGAATTTGAGCCA
Organism: Lathyrus oleraceus; assembly: GCF_024323335.1. Classification (NCBI taxonomy): domain Eukaryota; kingdom Viridiplantae; phylum Streptophyta; class Magnoliopsida; order Fabales; family Fabaceae; genus Lathyrus; species Lathyrus oleraceus. The sequence continues at coordinate 11,442,266 of NC_066579.1, read as the reverse complement.
ATAAATCATGTTCAAACCATGAAATATGAGAATTAGAAAGATGCAATGAATGAAGATATTACAAGCGTTGAAAAGAACAAGAATTGGGAACATGTCAATTATTTAGGTAAGAAGGCGATAAATGTCAGGTGGATTCACAAAATGAAGTTGAAGCCAAGTCGTTAAATTTCCAAGTACAAGGCAAGATTGGTGGCAATAAGCTTTCTTCAAAATCCTGAATTTATTTTAATGAAGTTTATGCATTAGTTTCTAGACTTGAAACCATAAGACTGGTTGTAGCCACTGTAGCATATAGAGGTTGGAAGATGCACTAACTTGATGTAAAGTCAACATTCCTCAATGGACCCCTATAAGAAGAGGTTTATGTGAAGTATCGACTTGGTTTATAAGTGAAAAGGTAAGATAATATGGTGTACAGGTTGAGAAAAGTTGTGTATGGATTGACGCAAGCACATAAGGCATGGAACAATAGGTTTGATAGCTTCTTGACCAAACTAGGTTTCAACAAGTGCATATCAGAACATATATTGTATGTGAAAGGCTCAAGTGATCAAGACCAATTCATCATATGTATCTACGTGGATGATCTATTGGTCATGAGTTCTAATGAAGATGAATTGACAAAGTTCAAGGAAAACAAGGATAAGGAGATTGAGATGTCAAACTTAGGAAATTTTGCGTACTTCCTAGGAATGGAAATTGTGAGCATGAAACATGGAGTTTTCTTTCATCACAATACATATGTCGAAGACATCTTGAATAAGTTCAAGATGAGAAATTGCAATCTTGCAAACACACCCATGGGGACCAACATAAAATTGAATAAGGAGTCAGATGATAAATTGGTAGACAATACTTTGTACAAGCAGATCATTGGCTTATAGAGGTGTCTTTGTAATACAAGGCATGATCTTTGTCATAGTGTGGGATTGGTTAATAGATTCATGGAGAAACTAAGGTTATGCCACCTACTTGCAACAAAGAAGATACTAAGGTACATTAGAGGTACACATGAACATGGAGTACTCATTCCGAATCAACAAAGCACGAGAATGGAAGCAAAGGTGTACGTTTATTATGATTCATATTGGAGTGGTGATCAAGATGATAGAAAAAACATACTAGGTTACTTATTCATGCTTGGATTAGGACAAATCTCAAGGAGTTCAAATATGTAAGGAATTTGGTTTTGTCTTCATGTGAGGCAGGGTATTTTGCAGCCTTCTATGCTATATGTTAAACACTTTGGTTGGAGATTGTACCGGTCAAATTACAGGTATGTGTGTTCCTCCTACAAGGGAAAGGGGACTCAGAGACCTTAGTATGTGTATAAAAATTTAGGGTGGTTAGCGATTGCCCACGACAAAAAGAAGCCCTGTATAGCGGTGTTTTATGGTGGTTTCAGGAGTCATGCTCACATGAGGTAGAAGACTCTGTATATGGGGTATATGCTTGTAATAAGCATGTAAGGGGTATGATCAATATGTGTTGTTATGAATAGTCCACCTTTTGCTCTTGGGGAGAAGTATTTATAGAGACTTATTGGGACTATGGTTTAGAGTTAATGAGAGGTTTTGCCCTAACTTTATGACCAAGGGAGTGGTCAAGGTAAGACTTAGTATTCATAAAATAATGGAGGAGGTGGTTTCTCATTTTATTGGCTCTTTGGATTAGATATCTTAACCTAAGTCCAATATGGAGCCATCTGCCCTTGTTGGGCTAGCAAGTGCTAGCCCATGGATGATCACTTTTGGGAAAGCAGGTGCTAGCCAATGGGAGACCACTTTTGGGTTAACAGGTGCTAGCTAGTCCTTGGGAGATCATGTGTTAGCCCCATTTAGGCTTTATCCCTCATTTGGGTGCTAGCCCCCTTTTTGGGCACTCCTTATGAGGGCCCAAAATATAACACTACGCAGTCCCTCCAGCATGAGGACTTGGTAAAAGGGATATCCTTAAGACTCCATAATATGAATTTATCTAAGGTGGAATTTAATTGATGATGGCTTATAGCGAGTCCCTCTAGAATAGTTTGAGTCGAGTCTCTCAAACGAGACCTAATAGTTGAGTCTCTTAGGCAAGGAGTTTGACTGGTAAGTCCCTCATGCAAGGAGTTTAATTAAGTATGTTCAAGGAAACTCTTAGTCCCTCAAGAAAAGTTATATGTTTATCCCAGTTGGTGAGGCTTCGAGTCTCTGTGGTGAGGCTTTTAGATGAGCCTGTTCAGTGGGACTCTAAGTCCCTCGGGAGGGATTACATACTGAGCATGACTAATGAGACTTGAAGTCTCTCAAGTGAGTCATTTTAGATGAGCATTTTTGGTGGGACCCTAATTCCCTCAGGCGAGATTATATAATGAACATCATTGATGAGATTTGATGTCTCTCAGAAGAGGCATTTAGATGAGCCTGTTCGGAGGGACTCTAAGTCCCTCAAGAGAGATTATATATTGAGCCTGACTGATGAGACTTAAAGTTTCTCAGGCGAGGCGTTTAGATGAGCATGTTCGGTGGGACTCTAATTCCGTCACGAGAGATTCAATATTGATCCTAACCGATGAGACACGAATTTTCCCAGACAAGGCGTTTAGCCTCTCAGGAGGAACTTCTATCAGACTTTCAAACAAGATCCCTAAGGCAATACTTGTGATCACGTCTCTTAGGCTGGATATTTATCGCGCCTTTTAGGTGTGATTCCTTATTCTGATCCCTCCCAAATAAATGACTAATTCCTTTAGGCGATAGTTTAGTTAGAACGGGGAGTCTAAGTCTCTCAGGTGGAATTATATGTAGCCCGACTGATGAGACTATAAGTCTCTCAGACGAGGCTTTTTAATAGCTTATTTGTATTCCTTTGAGGGGCGATAAGGATCTTTACTATAAAATCAAGCATACAAATGTTTCCTTAGAGGGTGGAAAGGATCTTTGTTATGAAGTCCAACATACAAACGTTGCCTTAAAGGCCGATATGGATCTCCGTTACAAAGCCCAGCATATAAATATTACCTAAGAGGGTGGCAAGGATCTTCGTGTTGAAGTTCAACTTATTTGTATTGCCTTGAGAGGCGGCAAATATCTTTTTGTGGAAGTCCAACATATTCACATTGCCTTGAGAGACGGTAAGAAATCAAAGTCTCTTGCTTTGAAATATGTTAGTCAACTTTATAAGTCTCCTAAAATTTGGGAACCTAAAGAAGCTTCCCATGTAGGAGATTCTGAAGAAAATTCAAATGATCAAGAGATGGCTTTTATAATCAACTGCAAGAATATCAGACATTTTATTGTTGGTTGTCCACAGTTGTAGAAGGACAAGTCAAAGAAAGGAAGCTATCAGATGGACAACTTCAGGAAAAAAAATTCAAGAAGATTCTCATGGAAACTTGGGATGAACTTGACAAAGTAAAAGAATCTGAAAAAAGATGATGAAGAAGCCAATCTAGCACTGATGGCTCTACCATCTTCAGACACAAAATTTGACTCAGATTCAGATTCTGAGTCTGAAGAAGAAGATGCGGTATAAAGCAACACTAAATCCTCTAAGAAAAATAAAGACACGAAGACATTCGTTGTTGCTCCTACGGTGAAAAGATAAACTCAAGCATATGATAAAGAGGTTACGAAGAAAGAATAGGGGAAAAAGAAGAAGAGGGTAGATAAAGAGAAAGCCACCAGGAAATTCAGTAAGCTTCAAGTCTAGTTGGTATTTCCTATTCATCATCTACTATTTTCTGTAGTGTATAAGTCATGGCATGCCAAAACTCACCAAATGATAGTGAGAACCCTGTCCTTACTCTATGTTTGGCAGTACAAAAATTCCCGTCACGACATTGCCTTCAGTTTTTATCAATTTTAATGTCTTATATGTTTTAAGTGTTTTAGTTAATGAAGTTAAATTTTTATATCTACTTTAGTGTTTGATTTTACTTATTAAAAAATAAGGTTAAATATGTTTGTGGTCCTCCTAAATATCTAAAATTTCTTTTTTAGTCCCTCAAAATATTTTTTTCAAAGAATAGTCCTCCTAAAATTTCCCATCCACACTTTTGATCCCTAAAACTAAAATTGTCACGAAAATTGTCGCTAAGTAATAAACGGTCGCTAAAAATCGTATCTAAGTTGCAGGGGGGACCAAAGAAATTGTATTGAAAGAATGCTTTGTGTTATCACCACTACTGGAGATTTCACATGACCCTGTTGGGGAGAAAAATATATATGATATGACCGAACAATCATCAAGATGCTTCCCCTATCAAGCAATTACTATAGACTATCTATCTCCCTTTAGAAACCTTCGAGTAATCAAAGCAATGCATAAAGTTTTCTCTTAATGTAGCTTTTATTATTCTCAAATTTTTATAGCATTATGTGATCAAAATAAACAGTTATTTTTCAAACAAAATGCGGGAGAAGTAAAAAAGAAATTGATAACGAAAAAATGAATTTTATTCATTATAAAAATCTGTACAAACAATGTGTGTACAAGGATGCAAAAATCCTTAAAGAGGAATTTTCAAAAATTTAAAAATAAAGCAAATGGCAATGTAAAATATTTTTTTGTATTTTTACATTGATTACAACATCACCTATTATCAAATGTAAGACCTAGGCTTCCATACTTCGCTTTGGTTGACAATGATTGGATTGATCTTTGGCCGTCTGAGATCAAGCTTTAATGAGATAGGCTCAAGGGTTACAGTCAAATTCCTTTATCCCTAACTTTTGCCTGGACATTTCTATTTCTTTCATCCACCGAGATGCTTATTTTTGCCTAAGTCTCCATTTCAGGTTTTCAACTTAGCAAGCTTAACATTTTTTACTTGATCCGTAATTTTGCATGGACATTTCATTTTTTGGTCCATTGGAATACCCCTTTTTGCCCTGATTGTCCTTGCGGATGTCAACCTAGGGGATTTTTATTCATTTTTTCTAGGCATAATATTTTTTTTGACTATATCAGAGTTCACTAGCAATGGAAAATCTTCCCCATCCAAGTAGTGAAGATCAGAGCTCCACCTAAGAAGGACTTCTTGACAATAAAAGGTCCTTCATAATTGGGAGTGAACTTTCCACGTGGATCTTAGTGTATAACAAAGTATCTCTTGAGCACAAGTTCCCTTTCATGGTAGACACGAGGGAGAACCTTCTTATCAAAAGATCGTTTGAGGCGTATTTGCTACAATTGACCATGGTAAACAACCATCAAATGCTTCTCTTCAATTAGATTCAACTGATCATATCGAGATTAAACCCATTCGGGTTTGTCGAGGTCAACTTCCATGATAAACCTAAGCGAAGGAATTTCAACCTCGATTAGCAAAATAACCTTCATCTCGTACACTAATGAGAATGGAGTTTCCCTAGTGGAAGTACGAACCGAATTCATATAGCCATGCAGAGCGAAAGGTAGCATCTCATGCCAATCCTTGTAAGTTCTGACCATTTTCTTGACAATCTTTTTGATATTCTTTTTTGCTTCTTCTACGATGCCATTCATCTTGGGCCGATATGGTGAAGTGTTGTGATGCCCGCTCTTGAATTCTTGGCACAACTCACTCATCATTTTGTTATTGAGGTTATTGGCATTATCAGTGATAATATTGCTAGGAACATCGTAGCAGTATATTATTTCTTTCTTAACGAACCAGGTAACCACTTGTCGAGTGACATTAGCATAATAAGCAACTTCAACCCACTTGGTGAAGTAATCAATAGCAACAAGAATGAATCAATGACCGTTAGAAGATTTTGCCTCTATCATCCCGATCATATCAATACCCCATATAGAGAAGGGACAAGGAGAAGTTAAAATATTCAATGGAGTTGGTGGCACATGAATCTGTTCACCGTATATCTTGCACTTGTGACATCTTCTGACGAAGTTGTAACAATCGACATCCATTGTTGTCCAGTGATAACCAGCTCGAAGGATTTTTTTGGCCATGGCGGGCCCTTTCACATGTACACCTTCATAACCCTCATTTATGGACCTTGTGATTGTGCTTGCCTCATGTCTATCCACGCATCTGAGCAGCGCAGAATCATAATTCTTTTTATATAACACATCACTATTCAAGAAAAACTTTGAACAAATTCTTCTCAGAGCTTTCTTGTCAGTAATGGATACACCCTCGAGATATTCCTGTTTTTCAAGATATCTTTTTATGCCATAGAACCAAGGTTGATCATTAGAATATTCCTCAATTACTAGACAATACGCTGGCTTATCTAAGTGGTCAATATGAATAACAGGTGCTTCATTCTTCCATTTGACTTTAAACATGGATGCCAGAGTAGCTAGAGCATCTGCCAGCTGATTCTCTTCCCTTGGGATATGATGAAAATTGATTTCATTAAAATAGGGAGTGACCTTCATGATATGCTATCTCTAAGGAATTAATTTACTATCCCGAGTTTCTCAGTCTCCTTTTACTATGACTGATTACCAGAGTGGAATCTCCATATACTTCAAGAATCTTAATTCTTAAGTCAATGGCTGCTTCAATACCGTAGATGCATGCTTCATATTCTGCCATATTATTGGTGCAGTCAAAGAATAATCTAGCAATAAATAGAAGATGGAAGATAGTTGTAGAAGTAATAATTGAGGTTATTCCATGACCTTGAGCATTAGAAGCACCGTCGAACATGAGCGTCCATCATGATCCTGGTCTGGAGCTTGGAATAACGTAATCTCTGATAAATAAGATATCTTCATCTGGAAAGTCAAACCTCATTGGTTGGTAACCTTCCACAGGTTGATGAGCAAGGTAGTCAGATAAAACACTCCCTTTTAAGATTTTTGGGTTACGTACGGGATGTCATACTCCGTTAATAAAATTTTCCAATGAGCAATTCTACCAGTGACAACATGATTTTCAAAATATATACTTGACTGGATCCATCTTGGATATCAACTATGTGGTATGGCAAACCATGTATCGTCTTAGGTGTCGAGCATCCCAAGCCAAAGCATAACAAGTTTTCTCTAATAGTGAGTATCTAGTTTCACACTCAGTGAACTTCTTGCTCAAATATTATATTGCATGTTCTTTTCTTCTTGTGTCGTCCTGCTGACCCAAAATACAACCCCTAGATTTATCTAGTACCGTGAGATACATAATAAGAGGCCTACCAAGAACAAGTGGTATGAGGATCGATGTTTCTTGTAAATACTTTTTTATCTTGTCAAATTCCACTTGGCAATCATTGTCCCACATAATCAAATGATTTTTCCTCAACAATTTGAAGATCGGTTCAAAGGTAGTTGTTAAATGAGAGATAAGTTTGAAGATATAATTAAGCCGACCAAGGAAACCTCAGACTTCCTTCTGAGTTCTGGGAGGTGGAATATCTTAGATTGCTCTAACTTTATCAGGATCAACCTCAATGCCTTTCTGACTCACAATATGTAAGTTTATGCGCGACCTCTAAGAGGGGGTGAATTAGATATATTGGACTTTTCTCAGTTTGAAGCGTTAGCACTGGTTTTGTTATTTTTCGGAAATTATATGAAAGTAAATATGCTTAAAAATAAATGCAAAAACTAAAGGAAAAAATGATATATCCTGGTTCCCCTAATAATTCGAGAGTACTCCAGTCCCCTTAGTCCTCATGAGAGATTTTCCACTATGTCAGATCTTTGTAAACATCTTTCGCCAAGACCTATCCTACAATATTCTAAAATAATTAACAAAACAAATAAGGACAATCCTCTTATGATATTTACAAAGTGAAACAAGATAAAAATCCTCCCTTATTCACTCTCTTTCTTCTAACAATCCTGGACAGCAAGGAAATCACAACAATCTAAATTTTTACAAGTGTTTGAAGTTGTATAACAATATATATATATATATATATATATATATATATATATATATATATATATATATATATATATATATATATATATATATATATATATATATATCAATTCCTATAATTGATCTTCTCCATCCAGTAGGAAATTCACAATATGTACCACAAGTGCTCAATGATTATATCGTTGAAACTTTCAGATATGAATGAAAATGTATGCAGAAAGTTTCAAACAAAAGGTTAAGTCACAAGGCACTTGTTTTGAAAGTGAGAAAGTAATGAGCATGAATTGCTATGAAAGAGAGATTAGTTTCAAATTCTGAAATGTGTGGTATATATAGTTCCCTAATACATCTCTATAAGTGTGTGTATGCATGAAAATATGCCATGGTTGATAATAGCATTTAAAAATTCGTTTGGATAAGAAAATAAGTGAACCACTACCACTAATTCAGTGGTAACCGGTTGCCAAAAAGAGCGTAACTGTTTACACCTGAAGAGGTACTCAAAAATTGAAAATTCCAAATGTGTAACCAGTTACACCTGACACATTTTCAAAAATTATGTTATTTTTATATTTTGAGTAAATGGTACAAATTGTGGCGGTTTTAGAGTGCATTTACTTTGGTTTCAAATGCCACAATGTAAAAAAAAATCAGAATGATTAGTTTCAAACTCATTTTAAATTATGCGTGAAAGGTTTAAGATGAATATGCATAATATTTATGAGTAATTAAAATATATATACTTGAACTGTAATGCATATTCAACCATCTTGATTCTTCCATTAATTTTCCAATGCTTTTTGATAATTTGAAATTGATTACTCTAGTCTTCAAGCTTTGACTTTTTCTTTTTGTTGATGTATTTATCTTCATCAAAACTATAAACAAGGACAATAAGATTTCTTCTTCACATTCTCCCCCTATTGAATGATACCAAATCATCCTTTAAAATTTAACTTGTTCATCAAAGAGTTGCTTCAATATGTGACTTTTTGAAATGTTGAGTAGCAACTAGAATTTCCCACAGCCTTGTATATCTACCCCTTGCTTTTAAAATTCAAGGAATTATCTCCTGAAATAATTATGAACAAGAAAAGATACAATACCTACTAATTCTCCCCCTTTTGACATCATGAAAAAGAAGATAAAGTAGAATAAAGTACAAAGCAAGGTGATAACATAGGAAGGATATATTTATAATTAAAAATTAATATTACAATTAGACACTTATCTCTTCAAGGATTATATGTGAAAGATGATATCAATGTTGATGCTTCTTCAAGACATATTTCAATCAATGAAACTTTTAGAAACTACCATAGCATAAATCTTGTGTCTTGAAGGATCAATCTTGATTTGACAATGCTTGCATATGACCTTAAAGTACCTACAAAATAATTAGTTACACCTAGATTACCAATTTTCTTTGGGTCCTTTTGGGTTATATACCTTCCTCACCCACACATACTCACTACAAGGGATACCATAATTTCTTATGTAGCAAGCATTATTAGTTTGACGTTTTGGTTTACAATAGAAATAAGTAAATCTAAAAATATGATTCTTATCATAAAACATTTTATGACGATTTACAACATGTTCTTGTTTTGATTCTACATTGTTGAATTAATTTTCATATTTCATAATTACTAGGTTTAATTCAACAATTTTAGACTCAAGAGATGAACAATTATTGCATTTTTAATTTTTTATTAAGTCTAACTCCACTTGAGTGTTATTAACCTTACTTTCTAGATTTAAAATAATTTTCTTTTGACTTGAACATTTTCTAGAAAATTTCAAAAGTTCATCATATAAATCATGAAAAACACTTTGTAATTCATCATAAGATGGAATATCATCAGTTTTAGAATCACTAACACCATGTTCTTCATCACTTAAATGATGTAATACCCTCAATGCTTTGCATGCATGATCTTCATCTGAAGATGAACTTATTTCAATATCATATCATGCTACATATGCTCTAATTTCCTTTTTGCGATTCTTGTTTTTGAATTTTTCTTTCTTTTCAAGTGTAGGACATTCACTATTGACATGTCCCCTTTTTCCACATTCAAAACATGTAACTCTCGTTGTTAATGTTTCTTTGTGAATGATCTCCCTTTTTCCTTTATTTTCTCAAGAACTTTTCAAACTTTTTAATAAGATCATCATTGTCATCGGTGGATTCCTTCTCTTGATTACTATCATGAAATTTGACTCTTGTCTTTAATACAACATCTTTTGAATCTTTTACTTGTATTTCATGTTTCTCTAATCTTTCATGTTCTATTGCACGCTCTTGAAGTTTCTCGAACAAGGAAGCAGACATCATGGTAGAAAGACTCTTCTTTTTCAATACTGCCTTCACCTTTGGTTGCCCTTCCATGGTTAAATACCTAAGAACTTTAAGATTTAATTCATCATTAGTAAAAGTCTTATCGAGATCAATCAAGTGATTGTTCAAGTGAACAAAACTCTTTTTGTAGAGCAAGGATTGATTCTCTGGGTTGCATTCTGAATAATGTGTACTCTTGACTCAAGACATTCAACCTTGATTTCTTTACTTCAGCGGTTCCTTCATGAGTTTCCGCCAATGTATCCCATATTTGTTTTGCCATTGATCAATGAGTGACATGAAAGAATTTATCCATGCTAAGTGCACTTTGAAGCATGTTGATTTCTTTCTGTCGTAGAGTACCTTCTTTTTATCATCTTCATTCTATGAACTTTTAATCTTTGTTGTCTCAACACCATCGACAATACTAGTAGGAACAAACAAAACATTTTGTTCAACATCTCATATATAGTCTCCTTGTGCTTCTAAATCATCCTTCATGCGAATTTTCTAAAAATCTAAGTATTCACCACAAAACAACGGAGGCTTATTGTTGTTGCCACCATATTTAAACAAAGGGTTCACCGAAGCCATCCTGGATCAAAAGAGTAGATTACCTGAACATGATATGATACCAATTGTAAGTTTATGCGTAGTCTCTAAGAGAAGGATGAATTAGGTTTATTCGACTTTTCTCAATTTGAAGCGTTAGCACTGGTTTTGTTATTTTTTAAGAAATGATATGAAAGTAAATATGCTAAAAAATAAATGCAGAAACTAAAGGACATAACCATATATCCTAGTTCCCCTCACAATTTCTGAGTACTCTAGTCCCCTCACTCAATGTAAGAGATTTCCCAATATGTCAAATCTTTTTACAAGTCTTACACCAAGACCTATCCTACAATGTTCTAACATAAGCAACACAATCAATAAAGACACTCCCCTTATGATATTTACAAAGTGAAACAAGAGAAAATTCCTCTCTTATTCACTCTCTTGCTTCCAACAATCCTGGACAACAAGGAAAATACAACATTCTTAATTTTTACAAGTGTTTAAAGTTGTATAACAATCTATATCAATTCCTAGAATTTATCTTCTCTATCAAGTAGGCAATTCATAATATATAAAACAAGTGCTCAATGATTATAATGTTGAAACTTTCAGAGATGATTTAAAATATATGCAGAAAGTTTCAAACAAAAAGTTAAGTCACAAGACACTTGTTTTTGAAACTGAGGGAGGAATGAGTTTAAATTGCTATGAACGAGAGATGAGTTTGAAATTCTGAAAAGCGTTGTATATATAGTGCCTTAACACATCTTTGAAAGTTTGTGTATGCATGAAAAACTAACATGGTTGATAATAGCATTTAAAAATTTGTTTGGATCACAAAATGAGTGAACCACTGCCACTGCTTTAATGCTAACCGGTTATCAGAATTGGTGTAACTAGTTAGACCTAACACATTTTCAAAAATTAAGGTATTTTTACATTTTGAGTGAATGGTGCAAACTATGGCGGTTTTAAAGTGTTGATACGTCGGTTTCAATGCCACAATTTACCAAAAACATAATAATTAGTTTCAAAATCATTTTAAAATATGCATGAAAGGTTTAAGATGAATATGCATGATTTTTCCGAGCAATTAAGATATATATACTTGAATTGTAATACATATCCAACCATCTTGATTCTTCCATGAACTTTCTAAAGCTTTTTGATAATTTGAACCTGATTGCTCTAGTCTTCAAACTTTGACTTCTTCTTCTTATTGATGTGTTTGTCTTTATCAAAACTATAACCAAGGGCAAGAAGAAGTCATCATCACATTCTCCCCCTTTTTGATGATGCCAAATCATCCTTTAAAATTTAACTTGTTCATCAAAGAGTTGCTTTAATATGTGACTTTTTGAAATGTTGAGTAGCAACTAGAATCTTCCCCTATCTTATATACCTCCTTCTTACTATTTCAATTCAAGGAATTCTCCCCTTAAAGAATTATGAACAAGAACATATACAATACCTATTAATTCTCCTCCTTTTGACAGCATCAAAAAGAAGAAAAAGTAAAATAAAGTATGAAGCAAAGTGATAACATAGGAAGGATATATTTATAAATGGAAATTAATAGTACAAAATTAGACACTTATCTCCTTCAAGGATTTGATGTAAAAGTTGATGCTTCTTCAAAACATATTTTCAATCAATGAAACTTTTAGAAACTACCATATCATATGATCTTGTGTCTTGAATGATCAATCTTGATTTGACAATGGTTGCATATGAACTTCAAGTACCTACAAAATAATTAGTTACACCTAGGTACCCATTTTTCTTTGGGTCCTTTTGTATTATATACCTTCCTCACCCACACATACTCACTACAAGGAATACCATAATTTATTAAGTTGAAAGTCTTAGTAGTATGACCTTTTGCTTTACAATAGAAACAAGTAGGTCTAAAAATATGTTTCTTATTATAGAACCTCTTATGATGGTTTATAATATGTTATTTCTTTGATTCTACATTATTGAATTAATTTTCATATTCATAATTACTTGGTTTAATTCAACAAATTTAGACTCAAGAGATGAACAAATATTGCATACTGAATTTTTTATTAAGTCTAACTCCATTTGAGTGTTATTAGCCTTAATATCTAGATTTAAAATAGTTTTCATTTGAATTGAACATTTTCTTGAAGTTTTCAAAAGTTCATCCTATAATTCATGAAAAACACTTTGTAATTCATCATAAGATCGGATATCATCAGTTACGGAATCACTAACCTCATGTTCTTCATCACATGAATGATGTGAGACCATCAATGCCTTGCATGCATGATCTTCATATGAAGATGAACTTATTTCATTTTCATATCTTGCTACATATGATTTCTTTTCCTTTTTGTGCTTCCGGTTTTTGACTTTTTATTTCTTTTCAAGTGTAGGACATTCACTCTTGACATGTCCCCTTTTTCCACATTCAAAACATGTAACTCTCCTTGTTGGTGCTTCTTTGTAAAAAATCTCCTTTTTCCTTTATTTTCTCAAGAACTTTTCGAACATTTTAATAAGATCATCATCGTCATCAGTGGATTCCTCCTTTTGATTGCTATCATGAAATTTGACTCTTGTCTTTAAAACAACATCTTTTAAATCTTTTACTTGTATTTCATGCTTCTCTAATCTTTCAAGTACTATTTCATGCTCTTAAAGTTTCCCGAACAAGGAAGCGGACGTCATGGTAGAAACACTCTTCTTTTTTTATATTATCATCACCTTTGGTTGTGATTCCCTGGTTAAATACCTTAGAACTTTAAGATTTAACTAATCGTTAGTAAAATTCTTATTGAGAGCAATCAGGTGATTGGTTAAGTGAACAAATCTTTTTCGTAGAAAGTATTGATTCTCTGGGTTTCATTCTAAATAATTCCTACTCTTGACTCAACGTATTCAATCTTGATCTCTTTACTTCAGTGGTTCCTTCATGAGTTTCCATAAATATATCCCATATTTGTTTTGTCGTTGTACATTGAGAGACACGGAAGAGTTCATCCATTATAAGTGCAATTTGAAGCATGTTGATTTCTTTCTTGTCGTAGAGTACCTTCTTCTTATCGTCTTCATTCCATGAAATTTTATTCTTTATTGTCTCAACACCATCGACAATACTAGTAGGAATAAACAGACCATTTTTGTACATCATCCCATATATCTTTTCCTTGTGCTTCTAGATGATCCTCATGCGGATTTCCAAAAATCGAAGTATTCACCATAAAACAACGGAGGCTTATTATTGCTGCCACCAACTTTGAACATAGGTTTCTTAGAAGCCATCCTGGATCACAAGAGAAGATTACTTGAACATGCTTTGATACCAATTGTAAGTTCATGCGCAATCTCTAAGAGGGGGTGAATTTGATTTATTGGACTTTTCTCAATTTGAAGTGCTAACATTGGTTTTGTTATTTTTCAGAAATGATATGAAAGTAAATATGCTGAAAAATAAATGCAGTAAGTAAAGGACAAAATGATATATCCTGGTTCCTTTCACAATTCGAGAGTACTTCAGTCCCCTCACTCCATGTGAGAGATTTTCCAATATGTTAGATTTGTGTACAAGTCTTCCACCAAGACCTATCTTACAATCTTTTAACATAAGCAATACAATCAATAAGGACAATCCCCTTATGACATTTACAAAGTGCAACAAGAGAAAAATCCTCCCTTATTCGCTCTCTTGCTTCCAACAATCCTGGACAACGAAATCTCAAAAATCTTAATTTTTACAAGTGTTTAAAGTTGTATTACAATGTATATTAATTCCTATAATTGATCTTCTCTATCAAGTAGGAAATTCACAATATGTAACACAAGTGATCAATGATTATAGTGTTAAAACTTTAAAAGATAAATGAAAATGTATGCAGAAAGTTTCAAACAAAATGTTAAGTCACAAGGCACTTGTTTTTTGAAAGTGCAAGAGTAATGAGTTTGAATTGCTATGAAAGAGAGATGAGTTTCAAATTGTGAAATGCGTTGTATATATAGTGCCTTAACACATCTTTGAAAGTGTGTGTATGCATGAAAAGATTCCATGGTTGATAATAGCATTTAAGAATTTGTTTGGATCAGAAAATGAGTGAACCACTGCCACTACTTTAGTGGTAACCGGTTACCAGAAACAAGGCAACCGATTACACCTGAAGCGGAACTCAAAAATTAAATTTTTAAATGTGTAACCGGTTACCATAAATGGTGTAACGAGTTAAACTTGACACATTTTCAAAAATTAAGGTATTTTTACATTTTGAGTAAATGGTGATAATTGTGGCGGTTTTAAAGTGATGATACCTAGGTTCCAAATTCCACAATTTATCAAAAACAGAATGATTAGTTTAAAAATCATTTTAAAAGATGCATGAAAGGTATAAGATGAATATGCATGATTTTTCCGAGCAATTAATATATATATATATATATATATATATATATATATATATATATATATATATATATATATATATATATATATATGTATACTTGAATTGTAATACATATTCAAACATCTTTATTCTTCCATTAATTTTCCAAAGTTTTTTGATAATTTGAACCTGATTGCTCTAGTTTTCAAGCTTTGAATTCTTCTTTTTGTTGATGTGTTTGTATTCATCAACACTATAACCAAGGACAAGAAGAACTCTTCTTCACATTCTCCCCCTTTTTTATGATGCCAAATCATCCTTGGAAATTTCACTTGTTCATTAAAGAGTTGCTTCAATATGTGACTTTTTGAAATGTTGATTAGCAACTAGAATCTCCCTGTATCTTGTATATCTCCCCCTTGCATTTTTAATTCAAGGCATTCTCCCCTGAAAGAATTATGAATAAGAACATATGCAATATCTACTATTTCCCCCCCTTTTTTACATCATCAAAAAGAAGAAAAAGTAGAATAAAGTACAAAGCAAGGTGATATCATGTGAATGATATATTTATAATTGAAAATTAATAGTACAAAATTAAACACTTATCTCGTTCAAGGATTTGATGGAAAAGTTGATACCAAAATTGATGTTTCTTCAAAACATCTTTTCAATCAATGAAACTTTTAGAAACTACCATATCATATGATCTTGTGTCTTGAAGGATCAATCTTGATTTGACAATTCTTGCATATGACCTTCAAGTACCTATAAAGCAATTAGTTACACCTAGGTACTTAATTTTCTTTGGATCCTTTTGGGTTAGATACCTTCATCACCAATACATACTCACTATAAGGAATACCATAATTTCTTATGTAGCAAACATTAGTAGTATGGCTTTTTGCTTTACAATAGAAACAAGTAGGTCTAAAAATATGATTCTTATTATAAAACCTTTTATGACGATTTACAACATGTTCATTCTTGGATTCTAAATTGTTGAATTCATTTTCATATTTCATAATTACATGGTTTAATAGAATAATTTTAGACTCAAGAGATGAACAATTATTGCATGCTGAATTTTTTATTAAGTCTAACTCCACTCTAGTGTTATTAGCCTTACTTTCTAGATTTAAAATAGTTTTCTTTTGAGTTGAACATTTTCTAGAAATTTTCAAAAGTTCATCATGTAATTCATGAAAAACACTCTGTAATTTATCATAAGATGGAATATGATCAGTTTCGGAATCACTAACCTCTTGTTCTTCATCAGTTGAATGATGTGAGACCATCAATGCCTTGCATGCATGATTTTCATCTGAAGATGAACTCATTTCATTGTCATACCATGCTACATATGCTTTCTTTTTCCTTTTTGTGATTCTTGTTTTTTAAATTTTCTTTCTTTTCATGTGTAGGACATACACTCTTGACGTGTCCCCTTTTTTCACATTCAAAACATGTAACTCTCCTTGTTCGTGCTTCTTTAGGAATGATCTTCGTTTTCCTTTATTTTCTCAAGAACTTTTAAAACTTTTTAATAAGATCATCATCTTCATCAATGGATTTCTCCTATTGATTTCTATCATGAAATTTGACTCTTGTCTTTAATACAACATCTTTTGAATCTTTTACTGGTATTTCATGCTTCTCTAATGTTTCAAGTTCTATTTCATGCTCTTAAAGTTTCCCGAACAAAGAAGCAGACGTCATGGTATAAAAAATCTTCTTTTCTAATATTGTTGTCACCTTTGGTTGCGATTCCATGGTTAAATACCTAATAATTTTAAGATTTAATTCATCATTAGTAAAAGTCTTACCGAGAGCAATCAGGTGATTGGTTAAGTGAACAAATCTCTTTTGTAGAGCAAGGATTGAATATCTGTGTTGCATTCTGAATAATTTGTACTCTTGAGTCAACGTATTCAACCTTGATCTCTTTACTTCAAAGGTTCCTTCACGAGTTTCCACCAATGTATCCCATATTTGTTTTGTCATTGTACATTGAGAGACACGAAAAAGTTCATCCATGCTAAGTGCAATTTGAAGCATGTTGATTGCTTTATTGTCGTAGAGTACCTTCTTCTTATCGACTTCATTCCATGAACTTTTAATCTTTGTTGTCTCAACACCATCGACAATACTAGTAGGAACAAACAGACCATTTTTTACATCATCCCATATATCTTTTCCGTGTGCTTCTAGATGATCCTTCGTGCGAATTTTCCAAAAATCGAAGTATTCACCATAAAGCAACAGAGGCTTGTTATTGCTGCCACCATCTCTAAAAACAGGGTTCTCAAAAGCCATCACGGATCAGAAGAGTAGATTACTTGAACATGATCTAATACCGATTGTAAGTTTATGCGCGGTCTCTAAGAGGGAGGTGAATTTTGTTTATTGGAGTTTTCTCAATTTAAAGCGTTAGCATTGTATTTGTTATTTTTCAGAAATAATATGAAAGTAAATATGTTGAAAAATAAATGCAGAAAGTAAAGGACACAATGATATATCCTGGTTCCCCTTACAATTTTAGAGTACTCCAGTCCCCTCACTCCATGTGTGAGATTTTCCAGTATGTCAGATCTTTGTAAAAGTCTTCCACCAAGACTTCTCCTACAATCTTCTAACATAAGCAACACAATCAATAAGGGCAATCCCCTAATGATCTTTACAAAGTGTAACAAGAGAAAAATCATCCCTTATTTGCTTTCTCTCTTCCAACAATCCTGGACAATAACGAAATCACAAAAATCTTAATTTTTACAGTTGTTTAAAGTTGTATTATAATGTATATCAATTCCTAAAATTGATCTTATCTATCAAGTAGGAAATTCACAATATGTAACACAAGTGCTCAATGATTATAGTGTTGAAACTTTCAGAGATAAATGAAAATGTATGCAGAAAGTTTCATAGAAAAAGTTAAGTCACAAGACACTTATTTTTGAAAGTGAGAGAGTAATGAGTTTGAATTACTATGAAAGAGAGATGAGTTTCAAATTTGAAATGCATTGTATATATAGTGCCTTAATACATCTCTAAAAGTGTGTGTATGCATGAAAATATTCTATGGTTGATAATAACATTTAAAAATCCATTGGAATCAAAAAATGAGTGAACCACTGCCACTGCTTCAATGGTAACCGGTTACCAAAAAGAAGGCAACCGATTACACCTGAAGTGATACTCAAAAATTGAAATTTTCAAATGTGTAACAAATTAAACATGAAACATTTTCAAAAATTAAGGTTTTTTATATTTTGAGTAAATGGTCCAAATGGTGGCGGTTTTAAACTAAAGATATGTCGGTTCCAAATGCTACATTTTTCAAAAAACAGAATGATTAGTTTCAAAATCATTTCAAAAGATGCATGAAAGGTTTAATATGAATATGCATGACTTTTCTGAGAAATTAAGATATATATACTTGTATTTTAACACATATTTAACCATCTTGATTCTTCCATTAATTTTACAAAGCTTTTTGATAAATTAAGATTTTTGACTTTTCTGAGAAATTAAGATATATGCTCTAGTCTTCAAGTTTTGACTTCTTCTTTTTGTTCATGTGTTTGTATTTATAAAAACTATAACCAAGGACAAGAAGAACTCTACTTCACATTCTTTTTTTTATGATGCAAAATTATCCTTGGAAATTTAACTTGTTCATCAAAGAGTTGCTTCAATATGTAACTTTTTGAAATATTGAGTAGCAACTAGAATCTCCCCTATCTTGTATATCTCCCCCTTGCATTTGTAATTCAAATCATTCTCCCCTGAAAGAATTATGAACAAGAACATATACAATATCTACTATTTTCCCCCTTTTTAAATCATCAAAAAGAAGACAAAGTAGAATAAAATACAAAGAAATGTGATAACATATGAAGGATATATTAATGAATGAAAATTAATAGTACAAAATTAAACATTTATCTCCTTCAAGGATTTGATGTCAAAGTTGATATCAAAATTGATGCTTCTTCAAAACATCTTTTCAATCAATGAAACTTTTAGAAACTACAATATTATATTATCTTGTGTCTTGAAGGATCAATCTTGATTTGATAATGTTTGCATATAACCTTCAAGTACCTACAAAACAATTAGTTACACCTAGGTACCCAATTTTCTTTGGGTCCTTTTTGGTTAGATACCTTTCTCACCAACACATACTCACTATAGGAATAATATAGTTTCTTATGTAGCAAGCATTTGTAGTATGGATTTTTTCTTTACAATAGAGACAAGTAGGTCTAAAAATATGATTCTTATTATAAAACCGTTTATGACGATTTACAACCTGTTCTTTCTTTGATTCAACATTGTTGAATTCATTTTCATATTTCATAATTACATGGTTTAATTCAACAATTTTAGACTCAAGAGATAAACAATTATTGCATGCTGAATTTTTTATTAAATCTAACTCCACTTGAGTGTTATTAGCCTTACTTTCTAGATTTAAAATAATTTTCTTTTAACTTGAACATTTTCTAGAAATTTTCAAAAGTTCATCATGTAATTCATGAAAAATACTTTGTAATTCATCATAAGTTGGAATATCATCAGTTTCGGAATCACTAACCTCCTATTCTTCATCACTTGAATGATGTGAGACCATCAATTCCTTGCATGCATGATCTTTATCTAAAGATGAACTCATCTCATTGTCATACCTTGCCACATATGCTTTCTTTTCCTTTTAATGATTCTTGTTTTTGAAATTTTCTTTCTTTTCATGTGTAGGACATTCACTCTTGACATGTCCCCTTTTTTCACATTCAAAACATGTAACTCTCCTTGTTGGTGCTTCTTTATGAATGATCTCATTTTTCCTTTCTTTTCTCAAGAACTTTTCAAACTTTTTAATAAGATCATCATTGACATCAGTGGATTCCTCCTCTTGATTGCTATCATGAAATTTGAATCTTTTACTAGTATTTCATGTTTCTCTAATCTTTCAAGTTCTAGTTCATGCTCTTAAAGTTTTCCGAACAAGGAAACGGACTTCATGGTAGAAAGACTCTTCTTTACTTATAATGTCGTCACCTTTGTGTACGATTCCCTGGTTAAATACCCAAGAACTTTAAGATTTAACTCATCATTAGTAAAATTCTTACCGAGAGTAATCAGGTGATTGGTTAAGTGAACAAATCTCTTTTGTAGAGCAAGGATTGATTCTCTGGGTTGCATTCTAAATAATTCGTACTCTTGACTCAACGTATTCAATCTCAACCTTTTTACTTCAGCGGTTCCCTCATGAGTTTCCACCAATGTATTCAATCTTGATCTCTTTACTTTAGTGGTTCCTTCAAAGATGAATGAAAATGTATGTAGAAAGTTTTAAACAAAAAGTTAAGTCACAAGGCACTTGTTTTGAAAGTGAGAGAATAATGAGTTTGAATTGCCATGAAAGAGAGATGACTTTCAAATTCTAAAATGCGTGGTATATATTGCGCTTTAACACGTCTCTAAAAGTGTGTGTATGTGTGTGTGTATGCATGAAAAATTCCATCGTTAATAGTAGCATTTAAAAATCCCTTTGGATCAAAAAATGAGTGAACCTCTGCCATTGCGTCAATGGTAGCTGGTTACCAAAAAGAGCGTAATTGGTTACACCTGAACCGGTACTCAAAAATAGAAAATTTCGAATGTGTAACCATTTACCTGAAAGGGTGTAAGAATTTACACTTAACACATTTATAAAAATTAAGGTATTTTTACATTTTGAGTAAATGGTGCAAACTGTGACGGGTTTAAAGTTCTTTTATGTCGATTTCAAATGCCACCATTTATGAAAAACAGAATGGTTAGTTTCAAAATCATTTTTAAATATGAATGAAAGATTTAAGATGAATATGCATGATTTGTTTGAGGAATTATGTTTTATATATATATATATATATATATATATATATATATATATATATATATATATATATATATATATATATATATATATATATATATATATATATATATATATATATATATATATATATATATATATATACTTGATATGTAATGCATATTTAACCATGTTGATTCTTCCATTAATTTTCCAAAGCTTTTTGATAATTTGAACTTAATTGCTCTAGCCTTCAAGCTTTGACTTCTTATTTTTTGTTGATGTGTTTATCTTTATCAAAACTATAACCAAGTACAAGAAGAACTCTTTTTCACCGGTCCTCAAAGGTTCATTTTGCTGGATTCAACCGCAATTTGAACTTTTGGAGCCTGGAAAATAATTTCCTCAAATGTTCCAAATGATCATCTTCAATTTTGGACTTGGCAATAATATCGTCTACATAAAACTCAATCTCTTTATGTATAATATCATGAAAGAGGGTTTCCATGGCATGTTGATATGTTTCCCATGTGTTCTTTAGACGAAAAGACATGACTTTATAATAGTAAGTTCCCTAAGGTGTGATGAAAGTTGTTTTCTCCATATCATCTGGAGACATCTTTATTTGATTGTATCCTGAGAAACCACCCATGAAGGAAACGACGGAGAACTGAGCTAAATTTTAACCAAGACATCAATATGAGGCATAGGGAAATCATCGTTTGGACTCACTTTATTGAGATCTCGATAATCCACACACATTCTAACTTTCCCATCTTTCTTCGGAATTGGGACAATATTGACATCCCATTGAGGACATTCATAAATAGCTAAGAAGTCAACATCAAATTGTTTCTTAACCTCTTCTCTGACTTTAAGTTTCATGTCGAGTCTGGTCCTTTTGAGTTTTTGCTTGATTAGAGGACATTCAGGGTTGAGTGGTAAGTGATGCTCAACAATGTTGGTGTCCAACCCAGGCATATCTTTATAAGACTAGGCAAAGATGTCAACATATTCATGAAGTAACTTGACCAACTCAGAGTGAACATGCTCGGCAAGGGATGTCCTTATTTTCACCTCTTTTTTGACTTTTTCAGAACCCACGTTGATGACTTCCACTAGCTCTTTATACAATTACTGGAGAGTCATCGTTGTTGTTGGAGAAAGATAATAGTGTAAGCATTTTTTTTCTGTGAGTGAAAATGCATGAATGTATGCATTTTTTTTATTTTCGGAGAAACCAGAATATCAAATTGCATATAGTAGTCATACAATTACTGAAATTAAAACAAACATAACCATATAACAATAAAATCTCTTTTTATTCTATTGATGAGGAACAAAAAATATAATTTATTTCAACTCGAGATTCTGCTCAATGTGCTACAAGAAAATCAATCCTAATTCGCCAAATACAACTCTACAAACTAACACAAAATAGAAAACAATCCAAGGAGTGTTGTAGGGAAACATATCAACGTAGGCATCCTTCAACGATCCTGGGAGATCTCCAAGCGCATGGTCGAAAAACTTGGCCAAGCGTGTGTGTATGTCACTCCAGTAGTATGCATCCTTGAGAAGTTTGTGCAACAAAGTATGAATAGGCCCACTCATAAGGTCCTATAGAAATGACTCCTTCTGATCCAGGAGGATTTGAAGCTGATGACTATGGCTCTCCTAATGAGTGGTCTCCTGCTCAAGTTAATGGATATCTTCCAGATTCTTGTGTGCTTGATCTTTTAGCTCTCGGATTTCTTCAAACCTCTTGTTAAGTTCACTTTGGTGTTGAGAAAAAGCAACTTCCGACTATTTAACACAACCATGTTCTTATTTTAACCCCTTCTGGAAACTTTCCAATTGGTCTTGAAGACTTCTGATCTGATCTTTATAGTTCATTTCCATCTTACAGGCTAGGTATTGAGCTTCAGCTAGTTGCTTCTTTTTGGTATAAAGGCTCTCATAGGTCCCTTTCAGAACTTCTCCTACCTTCCTTCTTTTGTGTTGTTCAGCTTGAATATCATCATCTACTTTGAGTGCTAATTCCCTCTTTTGATTAAGGTTGAGCTTCAAATTCCCCTTCTCTAATGGGACCTTACCAAGGTTAGATCGGAGATCAACATTATCCTTTTCTAACACCTTGATGGTCTCTTTGAGTTTATCTACTTCAGAAATAACAACAACAGAGTAAAGTGGTCTTGAAACTCATAGAAGGCTCCCATGGATATGGTAGCTTGATGGTCTTGACCCTTGATCTTACCTATTCCGTATATGGTGCTAATGCAATGCAGTTCTATTTACCAAAATCTTTCTTCCAAATATGGTGAATCTTGCCCCATGCGCAACATATTCTCTTTACCATCTCTAAATCCTCAACCCCTTCAGCCACGATAAATTCTTCCAACTGTCTATCTTCAGGTTTCTCCTTCAATGAATACCCCAATTGACGAAGTGAAAGAATGAGATTGTATTTAATCAATCCTCCTTTGGCACTAATGAGAGGGACATTATGGAAATCTCCACATTTGAAAATAGGCTCGACTCCATCATAGTCACATCTATACCAAATAATATCATCAACATTCAAAGACATCAATCTCTGAGACCATTTCAAAGCTCCAATGTTGTCCGCAAAAGGCCATCTTCTAGGAAAATGGGTTAAAATCCATTTGTGAAGTAAAATGATACAATAATTAATCATCCCACCCTTCTTTTGATTCCTCCAATGGAAGGAGAAAAATACATCAGCTAAAAGAGTGGGTATCGGGTTCTAGGAGATGAAAGTGACAATATCGGCCTTGTCAATGAAACCTTCAAAGTTTGGGAGAAGCATAAAACCATATATAAGATGAGCAAAGTTGGCCTAGAAAGCATCCCAACTTCCACTAGTAGAAAACAACATGGCCTTCTTGTTAGATGCCCAAAAGTGCTTATTTGAGCTATCATATGTGGGCATCTTTCACTCTATTTCCCTGCTAAAATTGTCAAAATCACCTTGGTTTTTGATGAAATGCATTACATTGATAAACAAGCTTGGTGCCTTTGATTTGTGTGTTATTGTGCAGAAAGAAGGCATGAAATAATTGAAATTGAAGACACAAGAAAGTTGGCAAAGGAACCAAAGCAAACAAGCATTCATCAGCCTGCTCGCTAGGCGAGGGCTGTGGCGAAGCACTGGTTCGCTAGGCGAGCGCCAAGCGAAAAGCTCCAGTAAATTGTCAATAAATTCGCCAGGCGAGCTGACAGCGAAGGTGGTAGCGAGTTCGTTCTGTTTTGGTGAAAAGCCCAGCCAACACTCACTCGCTAGGCGAAGCTCTAGCGAGTCCCCAGCGAGCATTCCAGTAGCAAAACCTCTCAACCTCGCTGGGGCGAAGGTTGAAGCGTGTCCTTCGCTAGGCGAAGGTATGTTCGCTAGGCGAACATGACAGTTCAGCAGACCCTGTTTCTCTGGGCGCAGGTGCCTTATGTGCCCATATTAGACCCTCGCTAGGCGAGCCATTCTGCTCGCCTAGCGAGCATGACAGCCCATCAGAGGTCTATAAGTAGCAGGTGCCACTTTTGAGCACCATACCTCATTTTTACCAACTTTTTCCACTTTTGTACTTTGGAGAGATATTTTACAGCATTGTTCTAGGGGATCTTTTATGCCCTAATTTTCATTTCTCTTCATCTTAGAACCATCTTCTACAAAAAGAAGGTGGATTCCCATCCAACTTCGATTATCCGACTTGGATGTTGATCAACCTTCTTTCCTTACTTGCCGACCAAACTACCATGAAAATGAGTAGCTAAGTCATCCATTTGTCAAGGTTAGATGTAGGTGATTACTAGCTTTGTGTGTAAATGTAAGGATCCTCATATGTAAACTCTTTAATGGTAAATATATGATGAAAACTTTGTTTCTATTTAAAACTCTTTGTGTTGGTTTATGATCGAGAGATGTTTACCGACTCTTGACCTAGGTTTTCATCCAAACTTGTTTGTTAGCTAGAGATAGTAATGAATGATTTTGTTCACCATAAGGTTGAACCAAAAAGTTGTCATTTTGATAGATTGTGTTCGAGAGAAACAATGGATCAAAATGGCAAAACTCACAATGTGTGTTCGAGAGAAACATATTGAGAGGACTTTGTGAAATGATTTATCATCTAAAGGAGTTTATAAGATTGTTGACCGAGCAAATACATGCAAAGTGATCATTGAAACCTAACTTTGGCAATATTTCTCATTTATTCAAACCAAAACTTTTACCGCAATTTATTACTTTTTATGCAAGATAACTTGATTAAAACCAAAACCCTATTGTTACATTGAGCTAAGATAAATACAACCATCGAACGACGGTGATATCTTACAATCCCTGTGGATACGATAACAAAAACCCGACACGAAATATACTTTCAACAAAATGGCGCCGTTGCCGGGGATTGTAAATTGATATTGCGAGCATCGCAATGGTTGTTTAAGTTTTAGCTTGTGAATTTTTGACTTGTGCTTGTAATTTGTTTGGTTTAGTGTGCAGCTTACGTTTTATGCGAGGGAAAATCCCTGTGGACGAACTTCTTTTTGATCCTGAGATCGAGAGAACCGCAAGGAGGCTTAATAGCAAAACAAGACGTAGGAGGCAACAGGCTAGGCAACGCCAAGAGCAAGGAGAAAGTTCTTCAACCACAAATCTACCACCATTCATACCATTCATACCAAACATGGAGCCACCACCGCCACCTATTTCTACTCCATGCATCAATAGTCCAAGGAACACCGCTCAGTTTGCCAACCACACAGGAAGGCAAGCTGAGATGAAAACGGGAACTCTGAATTTATTATATGGGAGTCCATTCACCGGAATGGACCATGAAGACCCATTTGCTTTTCTCACAAAATTTTATGAGATAGCATTGGCTGCCGGAGTGGATCAGGCTCAGGAGCTTCCGTTGTTCAGACGATTATTTCCCCACGCTTTGCTCGGTAAAGCAAAGGATTGGTACCTAGATCAAACACCAGCCGTAATGACAGACTGGAACGTGTTAGAAGAGAAATTCATTGAAAGATTTTTCTCCCATAACCGATTCATGGAATCAAAGACGGCCATCTCGGTGTTTTCTCAAGGAACCAGTGAATCATTAAATGAAGCGTGGGAGAGATTCAAGTCCATGCTGAGGAAATGTAAAGGGCATGGATTTGATGAATTGACTCAAATCCATATCTTCAGAAATGGACTTCAACCAAACTGCAAGACGTTGTTGGATGCCACCTCGGGTGGCTCGTTGATGTCAAAAAGTGCCGAAGAAGCCACAAACATTATCAATCGAATGGCTTTAAATGATCTGCAGAGTCAAAGTCGTGGAAATTCTTTGAAGAAGGCGGGAGTGCTTGAGCTTGGGACGAATGATGCCATCCTTGCCCAAAACAAGCTCATCTCACAACAAGTGGAACTCTTAACGCAACAAATCAAAGAGTTAAGAGAACCGTCAAAAGCTAAACAAATAGCTTGTTGTGAACTTTGTAAAGGTGAACATGACACCGGATTTTGTCCACCTCCCGGTTTTGACGAAGTAAACTACATGGCCAATCAACGGGACTATCAACCGAGACAACAACAACAACAACAACCTTATCAACCGCACCCTCAAAATCAACAACAACAATTCCAAGGGAACCAAGGGTTCCAACCTAGGAGTAACTATTACCATAACCAAGGTTATGGAGGTGGTTCTTCTAGCCGTCAAAACCCTCCACAAAATCCGTATCAATCTCCACAACCGCCGGCCGTCAATTCTAAATTGGAAGAGACATTGACGTAATTCATGCAAATGTCAATGGCCAATCAAAAGAGCAATGACGCGGCCATAAAAAATCTCGAGACTCAAGTTGGGCAACTTGCCAAGCAACTCGCGGAACAACAAACCGGTCCTTCCTTTTCGGCAAACACGCAAACAAATCCTAAGGAGCATTGTAAGGCGATTATGACGAGAAGTGGGAGGGAGTTGGGTAGTGAGAATAAAAAAAGAGTTGAGAGTGAACAAAGAGAGAAAGAGAAAGAAATTGAGGAGGAAATAGTGGAGGAAAATGTTGATGGTGAAGTAGGAGTGTGGAGTGATGAGGAAGAAGTTGAAAAGAATAAAAATAATGGTGAAGTTGAAAAAGAGAAAGGTGTGGAGATGGAAAAAAATACAAGTGATGAGGTAATAAGGGAGGTAGTGAAAAAGCCTAGATGGAAAAGTGCTAGAGTTGCAAAGGGAAAGGAGGTAGTGAGCGCTACTCCTATCCAAAACCTTCCTTATCCTCATGCTCCTTCCAAAAGGGAGAATGAACGGCATTACGCCCGGTTCATGGATATTTTTAAACAGTTGCAAATCAACATTCCGTTTGCCGAAGCCTTGGAACAAATGCCTAAGTATGCCAAATTCATGAAGGACATACTAACCAAAAAGCGGAGGTATACGGAACCGGAGACCATCGTCCTTGATGCGAGCTGCAGTGCCATTATTCAAAGGACGCTTCCTAAGAAAGAGGTTGATCCGGGAAGAGTTACATTGCCGGTTAAAATTGGTGACGTGTATGTCGGGAAGGGACTTATTGACTTGGGGTCGAGCATTAATCTTATACCTTTGTCAATTATCAAGAGGCTTGGCAACATTGAGATTAAGTCCATCCGAATGACGTTGCAATTGGCGGATAAATCGACAACCCATCCTCATGGCGTAGCCCAAGATGTTTTGGTGAAGGTCGACAAATTCTTTTTCCCGGTCGATTTTATTGTTATTGATATGGAGGAAGATGATGATGCTCCACTCATCTTGGGCCGACCATTCATGAAGACCGCGAGAATGATGATAGATGTTGATGACGGTTTAATGAAGGTGCGAGTTCAAAATGAGGAAGTCACATTCGATCTATTCGAGGCAATGAAGCATTCCAAAGATAGAAATGATAGCTTTCGCATCGATGTGATCGAAGACGCTATTATGGAGGTTTCAAAGCATATTCATGAGATATCTCCTATGGAGTTAGCTCTTGACGACTCATTGGAGGTTTTCACTGTGGAAGAAGAGCTAGCTCTTGAGGAATGCTTAAAGGAACTTGATAGTTTCGACGACGTACAACCATGGGAAGTAGAGGAGGAAAACTTGAAGAAGGAGGTCATTGACGAAAAAGCGCCAATTGAATTAAAAGTGTTACCTTCGACTTTGAAGTATGTGTTTCTAGATGAGACCGAGGCAAAGCCGGTCATCATAAGCAACCTTTTGACAAAAGAAGAAGAAGCCCGTCTAATCATTGTGCTAAAAACCAATCAAGAAGCTATGGGTTGGACTCTTTCCGATCTAAAAGGAATTAGTCCATCCTATTGTATGCACAAGATTTTGATGGAGGAGGATTTCAAGCCGGTAGCTCAACCACAACGCCGCTTAAATCCTACCATGAAAGAGGTTGTTCGAAAGGAAGTTGTGAAGCTGTTGGATGCGGGGATGATTTACCCGATCTCGGATAGTCCGTGGGTTAGTCCTGTGCACGTTGTTCCGAAGAAGAGTGGAATCACCGTAATCCGAAATGACAAAGGCGAATTGATCCCGACTAAAGTTGCCACGGGGTGGAGAATGTGTATTGATTACCGGCGGTTGAATACCGCGACTCGAAAGGACCATTTTCCACTCCCATTTATGGATCAAATGCTCGAAAGACTATCGGGCCAACAATACTATTGTTTTTTGGACGGCTACTCCGGGTATAACCAAATTGCGGTTGACCCGGTTGATCATGAGAAGACGGCTTTCACGTGTCCGTTTGGAGTGTTCGCATACCGAAAAATGCCCTTTGGGCTGTGCAATGCACCGGCGACCTTCCAACGATGTGTCCAAGCCATTTTTGTCGACCTGATAGAGAAAACAATGGAAGTCTTCATGGATGACTTCTCGGTATTCGGTGGGACCTTTAGGCTATGCTTGGCGAATTTGAAAACGGTGTTGGAAAGGTGCGTGAAGACCAATTTGGTGCTTAATTGGGAGAAGTGTCACTTCATGGTGACCGAGGGGATCGTGCTAGGCCACAAAGTCTCTAGAAGGGGGCTTGAAGTGGATAGAGCTAAGGTTGAAGTAATTGAAAAATTACCCCCTCCGGTGAATGTGAAGGGCATCCGTAGCTTTTTGGGGCACGCGGGGTTCTACCGGCGCTTTATCAAGGACTTCTCAAAGGTGGCTAAGCCTTTGAGCAATTTGCTCGCCAAGGACCAGGTATTTCTCTTCACCGAAGATTGTTTGCAAGCTTTTGAGGTTTTAAAAGAAAAATTGGTTACCGCTCCAATAATAGTCGCTCCCGATTGGAATGAAAATTTTGAACTAATGTGTGACGCGAGTGACTATGCTGTTGGAGCGGTACTTGGCCAAAGAAAAGACAAAACTTTCCATGCGATACATTATGCGAGTAAGGTTCTTAACGAGGCTCAAATAAATTATGCCACAACGGAAAAAGAACTACTTGCAATAGTGTATGCGCTAGAAAAGTTTAGGTCTTATCTTATAGGGTCTAAAGTTGTTGTGTATACCGACCACGCGGCGATTAAATATCTGCTAACCAAACCGGATTCGAAGCAAAGGCTCATCCGTTGGATCCTCTTGTTACAAGAATTCGATGTGGAAATCAAAGACAAGAAGGGGTCGGAAAACTTGGTAGCGGATCATTTATCCCGATTAGTGAACGTGGAGGTTACCGCGTCTGAAAAAGAAATCCGGGAAGAATTTCCTGATGAAAAACTGTTTAAGGTTCAAGTTAGGCCGTGGTTTGCAGACTTTGCGAACCACAAGGCTAGTGGTTTTGTGCCTGCCGACCTAACTTCGAACCAAAAAAGGAAGTTCCTTTCGGATGCGAAGTATTATGTTTGGGATGACCCATACTTGCTTAAGTTGGGTAGTGATAACCTATTAAGGAGATGCGTAACTGGTGATGAAGCCCAGAGCATCCTTTGGTATTGTCACAACTCGCCTTATGGCGGACATTATAATGGGGTTAGAACGGCCACTAAAATTCTTCAATCGGGATTTTATTGGCCAACTATTTTCAAAGACGCACATACCCATGCGCAAAGTTGTGACAGTTGCCAAAGAAGCGGTGGGATAGGTAAGAGAGATGAGATGCCTCTCCAAAATATCCAAGAAGTGGAAGTATTTGATTGTTGGGGCATAGATTTTGTAGGACCTTTCCCACCCTCTTATGGGAATGAGTACATGCTTGCCGCTGTCGATTATGTCTCTAAGTGGGTTGAGGCGATTGCCTCACCTCGGGCGGATGCCAAAACGGTGATAAATTTTTTGAAGAAAAACATATTCTCCCGTTTCGGAACCCCCCGAGTGTTGATAAGTGACGGAGGGTCACACTTTTGTAATGCACCTTTGGAAACTATTTTAAAACATTACGGTGTATCGCATAGGGTGACAACTCCGTATCACCCTCAGGCTAACGGGCAAGCTGAGGTCTCTAATCGAGAGATTAAGAGAATCCTCGAAAAAACCGTGTCTAATTCAAAAAATGAGTGGTCCCAAAAATTGGACGAAGCATTATGGGCCTACCGTACGGCCTTTAAAGCTCCAATTGGCCTAACTCCCTTTCAATTGGTATTTGGTAAAACTTGCCATTTGCCGGTTGAATTGGAGCACAAGGCCTTGTGGGCCCTAAAGTTTTTAAATTTTGAACATGAGTTGGCCGGTAACAAAAGGAAAGTGCAACTACTGGAGTTGGAGGAGATGCGCAATGCCGCATACCACTCAAGTTGGTTGTACAAGGAAAAGGCAAAGAAGTATCACGACAAGAAGCTCCGTAACAAAGAATTTGTGCCCGGACAATTGGTCCTATTGTTCAACTCCCGGTTGAAATTGTTTCCCGGGAAGTTGAAATCAAAATGGTCGGGGCCATTTCGGGTGAAAGAAGTAAAGGAATATGGGGCTATTGTCATTGAAGACATAGACCAGAAAGATAGTTGGACAGTGAATGGCCAACGATTGAAAATTTATCTCGGCGGTCATGTGGATCGCGAGAGCTGTGCTCTACCGCTCGATGCTCCTCTGTGAGCATCGCACCGTCGAGCTTAGCCGACGTTAAACAAGCGTTTGTTGGGAGGCACCCCAACATTGTAAGTATTTACTGTTTTTGTGTTGTGTTGTGTTGGGTTACCTTGTGATAAAACTGTTCTGGATGAACTTGCAAGTGCTGCATTTGAAAAAAGCACTTGCTGTCATGCTCGCTAGCATCTCGCTAGGCGAGGCAGTAGCGAGCAGGTTCGCTAGCTGCTCGCTAGGCGAGGCAGCAGCGAGCGCTGCATGACAGTTTGTATTTAAATCTCAGCAGGGCAACCATTTTGCCCCAAACTCAAAAATTTTCTGTACGGCTCTGCTGGGGAATTTTTGATAAGCTCTTCACACTCTCTCATTTGCATCTCTATCACCAACACTTGCTCTATTCGGTCATTTGCAAACTCTACTCTCTTCACATTTCCGAATCCGTGTAACTAAGGTTTGCCCTACTACATTTTTCTTGTTGTTTGAATTCTAAATTTCCAATATGAATAGCAATTAGGATGAGTGGAGTATGGGAAACTTTAGCTTTGCATGTGGTATTTAGGGTTTTGCAAATTGGGATTTTAGGTTTAGGAATTGGGGATTTTTAGGTTTTGCATGCAAATAGGTAATCCCCAATAGCATAGAACGATTATTTGCTTGAGAAATCATTAGGTTCTTGTCATACCCCAAAATTTGCCCATTAATATTTTAAGACATTTTTCAGGGCACTCCGACTCATTTTTATGACACTGATCTTAAAGAAACGAAGGCCCAACTCACGAATGGCCCAATCCAGAAAATGGCCCAAACTGGCATGTTCGCTACACGTTCGCTACACGCTCGCCTAGCGAACGTTCGCTACACGCTCGCCTAGCGAACGTTCGCTACCCGCTCGCCTAGCGAAGCTGACAGATAACAGAAAATTCTGGGCTTCACTCTGAGCCCATTAGGTCACAAAAAAGAGCATTATAAATACCAGCACTTCAGTAATGAAGAAAACGAAAACGGACGAAAGGAGAACCCTAGCACGCAAACCCTAGCGCTCACAGACGGAAAACCCTGAAGGAAAAGCCGGCGGCAGCAAGGTCACTTCCGCTCAATTCAATCCGATCGGCCAATTCAAGGTTACAATTCGATTACAAACAGGTTGGCATTGCTATTACTACCTTATGTTCTTAATTTGCATATGGTATCATGATTGAATTTATGAAACTATCTTAAGTTTTACGTATGAATTTAAGTATGCATGAACACCTGAATGTCTAACCACATAATCTCTGTAATGGATGCTATAAGGTATGAAGCTTGCTGACATTATGCTGTTATCAAAACCAGAATCCGCAGCCGCTCGCTAGCACATCGCTAAGCGAGCATGCAGCGAGTATTCGCTAAGCCCTCGCTAGGCGAGGCAGCGGCGACCGGGACAATCGCTGATTTTTCTGTTCTGTCCTTTGCTAACCTGTCATGTTTTTATCATAGCCATGCATTGTTTATCTGACCCTACTGCTGTTCTGGTTTCTTTTGCGGTGCAATCCTTGATTGCATCCTGACTTGGTACTCTAACCCGTTTGCTGAATTTTGTAAAGGTTCACCTTTCCCAGGAAAAGATTGCTGTCTAGGTCTTCCACTTTATTTGTGGGATACCCTTGTGGAGTTTCACCCTAAATTACCTAATTAATTTTAATGTATTAATTTTAATGTATTAATTTTAATGTATTAATTTTAATGTGGAGATTCATCCTAATTACCTAATCGATTGTAAAATACGGCCTCTAAATATGTGACTTGGACCTCTCTTTATTGCCTTACGATATTACGGTATTACGGTCATGTCCCGCGAATGTGGGGATACCCTTAGCAAAGACCCTTCGATTAAATCATCATGTCCCTTTAAAATAAATCATAGTCCCTTGGATGTTGCCTTCGAATATATGATTTCGTCCCTCGATGACCCTTCGGTGTAGCCTACGGTTAAATGATGATCGTCCCTTCGAATGCTAAGGTATCCTTACAACGGTTGCCTTCAATGACCTATCGATGACCCTACAATGACCCTTTTACATCCAAAGGGTAAAACTACTTACTTCTCAATAGTAAGGACAGTTTTACCCTCATAAGGATAGGAAATGCCCATAACGACCTTAGGAAGGTATAACTCTCAATTACTGGATCAGAACCTAAAACATTTTCCACCCCTCACACTTTGCAAGTCCTAGAAAATCACCACTTGGTATACATTCATACTAGAATCATTACCAAGTTATATCTTTTCAAAATCAAACGAGATAAATACTTTGTATACATTCATACGAGAATCATTACAAAGTTAAACTCTCTTTTCGAAACATTTTTAAACAATTCACCAACACTTTTCAGACAAAAATATAAGTGATCCAGCAATTAAGAGCCCATGGATAACCATGGATACAAAGGGTGCTAATACCTTCCCTTTGTATAATGTACCTCCCGAACCCAAAATCTATTGAGGTCTTTCCTGTTCTTTTCCACCTTTCCTTATTGGATAAAAGAAAAGTCGGTGGCGACTCTTGCTATCCGCGACATTGCGATAAAAAGCAAAATACCCCAAGTCAGTTCACCGTATGACAGAACTGGCGACTCTGCTGGGGACACTTTAAAAAGAGAGGTTACCTTAAAAACAAGATCACTTATTCCAAATTGTCTGATTTACTTTTAAGGGATTGCTTGGGTATTTTTGAGTGAAAGATCCTACACCCGGATCTAGTGTACCTTAGGTAAGTAGCAATAGATCATCGCGACTATCCGGCGTATACTGGAATGGTTAAAATGATGGCTACGGTTAATGTGACACTTTGGATGTCCTGATGTTCCTCATGTTCACTTGAGGAAAAATTTGGCTTCCGCGTGGTGTCATTAAAGTATTAACCAGACCTTTAGAACCCTAATTGACTCATCCTGACCATTAGAAAGTAGTGAGATAACTGACTTCGGTTCCGACTGGGGTTGGTTGAGACTCGATACTACACTCTTTGAGATTGGACTTTAGGGAAGCTTCGGTCAACCACTTGGTGTTGCACTGAAGTGGACTTGAAGGAAGGTCAATGATTGGAGATCCTTTTAGAACCCGGTTACTATTCTAGGACAGGTTGAACCAACTAAACTTCAGTGGGGAGGGTACTTACCTATGGAACTCATGCAAGCCTTAAAACCTAGGAATGATGGTTGTGTGACTTGCTTGTGCTTGTTATTTATTTAACCTCATAACATCATAACATCATAACATCATGACATCATAACATTGTACTAACCATTTCAAGGACTTAGGGATTTAACTTTGCTCTGTTTTGTAAGGCTATGGCTCCCAGGAAGACCATCCGGATCAATTTTGTAGCAATCGCTCCTCAACTCAAGAACTTAGTGTCAGAACTTTCCGATCATGCGCAGTTCATCAAGAAACACGGTTCTCTCCTCAATTTGGTTACCACTGGTTTCAAAGAAGATATGATGAGAGTTTTATTCCAGTTCCTCGACCCTAAACATCATTGCTTCACATTCCCGGATTATCAGTTGGTACCTACACTGGAAGAATTCTCCAGACTGCTTGGGATACCTATCCTTGATCAAATACCTTTCAGTGGTTTAGAAAAGGTTCCGAAGTCTGAAGAAATTGCCGCAGCTTTACACATGACGAAGTCCGACATTGAAGCTAATTGGGTAACAAGGAGTGGAGTTAAGGGTTTACTTGCCAAATTCCTGACAAATAAGGCCCGAGAATTCTTAAAAGTTATGAATGTCCGTGCTTTCGAAGACATCCTGGCGTTGCTAATCTATGGCTTGGTGTTATTCCCTAATCCAGACCAATTCATAGACATGAATGCTATTAAGATATTTCTCACTCATAACCCTGTACCTACCTTGCTGGGAGACATTTTGCATTCCCTCCACACTCGTACCATGAAGAAGCAAGGGACTCTCATGTGCTGCATACCTTTGTTGTCTAGGTGGTTTATTTCGCACCTTCCTCAATCAGTCTTGAAGAACGAGCAGAATTTGAAATGGTCTCAAAGGATAATGTCGCTCTCCCACCCAGACATCTGTTGGTGTCCTCAGTTCAAGGAAAATGTTACCATCATTGACCGTTGTGGCGAGTTCCCTAATGTACCACTCCTAGGAATAAGAGGAGGTATTACTTATAATCCTGCTTTAGCTCTGCGACAGTTTGGTTGTGCTCGAAGAGATGGTCCACATGAAATGATCATCGAAGGCATCATGTTCGACTATGACAACGATTCCCAAGGCCTCCGTCAAAGATTTGTACGAGCTTGGGGCATGGTGAAGAGAGGTACGTTAGGACAGAAAAATTCTATTCCTATGAAACCTTATCTCAGATGGGTATGCGCCAGAGCTCGTGAACTTGTCATGCCATATCTTGCAATTGGACCTCAGATTGTCGAACCTGAAGCTGAAGGAGGTGCTCCTCAGATCATTCCTTATCCAGATATGCCTACCAATGTTGAGGAACTAAAGAGATCCTGGATCCAGTTGAGAGAAGAAAGGGATACTTTCGAGACTCAGTTCGTCGCAGAAAGGAAGAAAGTGCTAGAACTTACCAGTCAGCT
This sequence comes from Lathyrus oleraceus, assembly GCF_024323335.1. Taxonomy (NCBI): domain Eukaryota; kingdom Viridiplantae; phylum Streptophyta; class Magnoliopsida; order Fabales; family Fabaceae; genus Lathyrus; species Lathyrus oleraceus. The sequence goes on along the minus strand of NC_066579.1, from coordinate 11,406,668 downwards.
TAATGAGGAACGAAGACTCAATGCGTATCTTCGCCCAAAAAGAAGTCGCCCCGGGAGACTTGAGCTTTCATTGTATTTTTATTATTATTCCTTTTGTAATGAACATTGATCAAAGAAATCAGCAATAAACATGTCTCTCTTGTTGGTGATTTACGCAAAGTTAAATTCCAAAAGTCCTTGAAAACATTTCATACATTGCATAGCATAACATAACACTGCATAACAGGTATTCTACAAGTTCAATGTTCTCACGGTCTTCATTACAAACAGAAAAATGGATCTCGAACAAACTGTCAAAGATCTCCAGACTCAGAATGCTCAATTCAAGGAGATGATGCTAAGCTTATCCAAGGGGCAGGAGGAACTGAAGGCTCTTTTGCTCGAAAAGAAGAAAGACAAGAAAGCTGTGAGTTTCATTAACCCGGGAAGAAGGCGTAAAGGACAGGCCGCAGGAGTCAAGTTTGGAATCCCGAATGGTCCAGAAGAGGGGGCGGAGAATGATTCAGAGGAAGAGAATGCTGATTTCTCCAACCCTGAGGATGACGATGAAGATTATGAAAATGAACAGTACTCTCCAAGAGATGATAAGTACAAGTTGCTGGAAGAACGTATGCTAGCTATGGAGGGTCAGAAGGCGCCCGGTCTGGATTTCGAAAGTTTGGGTCTGGTCTCCGATGTGACCATTCCTCGCAAACTCAAAATCCCCACTTTCACTAAGTACGATGGTGCGTCTTGTCCTCAGATGCATCTGAGAGCTTATGTGAGAAAGATTCAGCCGCATACCACTGACAGGAAGCTATGGATCCATTTCTTCCAAGAGAGCCTGTCTGGCACACAGTTGGAATGGTATTATCAGCTCGAGAGCTCTGACATCCGCACCTGGACTGATTTAGCAACAGCTTTCTATAAACAGTACCAGTATAACTCTGAACTAGCGCCTACCCGGCTACAGTTGCAGAATATGACTATGGGATCTAAAGAAAGCTTTAAAGAATATGCTCAAAAGTGGAGAGATTTGGCTGGCAGAGTCAAACCCCCTATGACTGACAGAGAATTGGTGGACATGTTCATGGGCACACTGACCGGCCCATTCTACAGCCATCTACTGGGAAGTTCTTCATCAGGTTTCACTGAACTTATATTGACAGGTGAACGTGTTGAAAGCGGCATCCGAAGTGGAAAGATACAGGCGGCTACCTCTGCAAGCACCAAAAGGTCCTATCAGGGGAGGAACGAGTCAAATGCTGTGTACGGTCAAAAGGGTCGTAACAAGAAAAACCGTGACCACGACATTGGAGCAGTTACGATTGCAGCACCACCATCTCAAAACTTCCAGCCCAAACAAGACAGGCCAAGAAGGCAGTTCACCAGGATCAATATGACCTTGGCACAGGCACTGCAGGGAATGCTAAAGGCAAATTTGATCACCCTTAAAGATCCTCCTACAAATCCCAACACTACCTCTTCTCGTTATAATCCCAATGCCAGGTGTGCATATCACTCCGATAGCCCCGGGCATGATACAAACGATTGCTGGTCATTGAAGAATAAGATTCAGGATATGATCGAAGCTGGAGAAATTGAGTTTGAGCCTCCGGAGACTCCTAATGTCATCACTGCTCCTATGCCTAACCATGACAAGACTGTTAATGCTATGGATGACGATTCTCACATTTCCAATGTGGCGGACTTAACATCTCCTCTCCCGATCATAAAGAGGAATTTATTGCAAGCTGGTTTATTTCCAGGTTGTGCTGAAGATTGCAATCTCTGCATACTCCGGTCCGAGGACTGTTTGAAATTGAAGAATGGTATTCAACGGCTGATGGACGATCGTACAGTTCTCTTCGAAAGGATTCCTAAGGCGGAAAACCCTATTGAAGAAATATCTGTGATTGCTAGGTCCAAAGTTCCAGTGAAGATTACCGCTACCAGGGCGCCTGTGAAGATTACTGTTGAGCCCAGGGTTGCTCCCCTAATCATCACTGCACCTGGCCCGATCCCGTATTCCTCAAGCAAAGCTATTCTGTGGAATTATGGCGGTGATGTTTACGTCCATGGCGTGAAGCAAGTGGATAATGCTGCTAATACTAGTGGCATTGTTGGGACTAGTAAAATTACTCGAAGCGGAAGGATCTTCTCTCCAGAAATCTCACCTCCTGTCCTTGAAACTCGAGGAAAGGAACCAGTCAATCCTTCTCAGTCAGAGACACCGGTCGAAGTTACTCCCGAAGATGTTGCCAAACAAGAAATGGAAGAAGTGCTGAAAATCATTCGCAAGAGTGATTTTGATGTTATAGAACAGTTGGGGCATACCCCGTCTAAGATCTCGATGTTATCCTTGCTGTTATCTTCTGAACCTCATGCCAATGCATTGATAAAATTCTTGAAGACCGCTCATGTACCTCAGGAGACATCTGTCGATCAATTCGAACATTATGTTGCTCACTTGGCTGTTGACAATGGCCTGGGCTTTTCCGACGCTGATCTGACACCAGCAGGAAAGAATCACAATAAAGCCCTGCATATCTCCATTGAGTGTAGGGGAATCACTTTGTCTCATGTGTTGATCGATAATGGCTCTTCCTTGAATGTGTTGCCGACAGCCGTGCTGGATAAGCTGGATTGTAAAAGCATTGAACTGAAACCTAGTGACATTGTGGTACGTGCTTACGATGGTGCGAAGAGTGTTGTCCATGGCGAAGTAGTCCTCCCTATCAAGATAGGACCTCAAGTCTTCAACACTACCTTCCATGTAATGAACATTCGTCCTGCCTATTCCTGCTTACTGGGACGCCCTTGGATTCATGGGGCAGGCGTTGTAGCCTCGTCTCTCCATCAAAAGTTGAGGTATCCCACGAAGGGAAAAATTGTCACCGTGTGTGGAGAAGAAGAGTACATTGTCAGTAGTGTGCATACCTTCAGATACGGCGAGATGGATGGTGAATTCATTGAGACTCCTTGTCAGTCATTTGGAGTAGTTCCTCCGACCAATCCTGTCCTTAAGCCAACTTCCTGTGTACCCAAGGTTATTCGTGCTCCTCCTGCTATGATTTCTCTGAAGGACGCTCAAGTCGTGGTTGAAGATGGTGGTCGTACTGGCTGGGGTCAATTGATCGACGTACCGTACAAGTCTGACAAATTTGGCCTGGGGTTCAGCTCTGACAAGAGTCAAATTAATGTTGTAGAAGATGCTGACAGCGATTGCGACCTGGATAGCTGGATTTTCCCAACAATTGGTGACAGACTCAATAATTGGAAGGCTGAAGATACTATCCCGATTTCCTTTAGTCAGGAGTAATTGTTATTGTCTATTTTAGTGTTGCAAATTTTTGTTTTTTTTTTTTTACAATTGAACTTCTCCAAGCGTTGTGTCTATGCCCGGGGCACAATAGCTAATTTGTTAAGGGTTTTGTCATTTTCATAAGCATATTCATATTCAATAAATCAATGGACTTTTTGCATTCAAATATTGCGCTCTTTGTCTTTTCTGTCATCTTCCAAACAAGCTATGTTTTCTTACACACACTCACGTAACAAATTGCAGATCCATACCCACTCTGGATCCTGTTGACGATAGTTCTACTACTGTTCATTATGACTTTGAAAATCCGATCTACCAAGCCGAGGATGGAAGTGTGGAAGATTTTGAAGTACCTGGAGAACTTGCCAGACTGTTACTGCAGGAAGAGAGGACTATACAGCCGCACGAGGAGTCAGTTGAGATTGTAAATCTGGGTACCGAAGTAGACAAGAAAGAAGTCAAAATAGGAGCAGGCTTGGAAAACAGTGTCAAAAGAAGGTTGATTCAGATGTTACATGACTATGTGGAGATTTTTGCTTGGTCTTATGACGACATGCCAGGACTGGATACTGATATAGTAGTACATCGGCTGCCAACGAGGGAAGATTGTCGTCCTGTTAAGCAAAAGGTTCGTCGCATGCGTCCTGAAATGTCTGAGAAAATCAAAGCCGAGGTGATGAAACAATTTGATGCAGGTTTTCTGGCTGTTACTTCTTATCCTCAACGGGTTGCTAATGTGGTACCAGTGCCAAAGAAGGATGGTAAGGTGCGAATGTGTGTAGATTACCGAGACCTGAATAAAGCGAGTCCCAAGGATGACTTTCCACTCCCGCACATTGATGTTCTGGTAGATAACACCGCTCAACACAAGGTGTTCTCATTCATGGATGGATTCTCAGGTTACAACCAGATTAAGATGGCGCCTGAGGACATGGAGAAAACTACGTTTGTGACGCAATGGGGCACGTTCTGTTATAAAGTAATGCCATTTGGTTTAAAGAACGCAGGGGCAACGTACCAGCGTGCTATGGTGGTTTTGTTCCATGATATGATCCATCATGAAATAGAAGTGTATGTGGATGACATGATAGCCAGATCTCATACTGAGGGAGAGCATCTCGATCATTTATACAAACTGTTCGAGAGGTTGAAGAAATACAAGTTGAGGTTGAACCCGAACAAATGCACCTTTGGAGTAAGATCCGGCAAACTCTTGGGCTTTATTGTCAGTGGTAAAGGGATTGAGGTTGACCCGGCTAAGGTGAGGGCTATTCAAGAAATGCCAGTTCCCCGTACAGATAAAGAGGTCAGAGGTTTCTTGGGACGTTTGAATTATATTGCCCGATTTATCTCCCACTTGACTGCTACCTGCAAACCCCTCTTCAAACTACTGAGGAAAAATCAAGAGATGAGATGGAATGATGAATGTCAAGAAGCTTTCGACAAAATCAAGGAGTATCTTCAAAAACCTCCCATTCTGATGCCACCAGTTGAAGGAAGACCTTTAATCATGTACTTGACCGTGTTAGAAAATTCAATGGGGTGTGTGTTGGGACAACATGACGAGTCTGGCCGAAAAGAGCATGCCATATACTACCTTAGCAAAAAGTTTACCGACTGTGAAACAAGATACTCACTGCTCGAGAAAACTTGTTGTGCTTTGGCCTGGGCTGCTCGCCGACTGAGACAGTATATGTTGAATCACACCACTTTATTGATTTCTAAGATGGATCCTATCAAATACATATTTGAGAAACCCGCTCTCTCCGGAAGAATAGCAAGATGGCAGATGATTCTAATAGAGTACGACATCCAGTATACTACCCAGAAAGCAATCAAAGGAAGCGTACTAGCCGATCATTTGGCTCATCAAGCAGTGGATGATTACCAATCTATGAATTTTGAGTTCCCAGATGAGGATGTCATGCTTGTTACTGATTATGAAGAACCTGGACCGGATGAAGGACCCGAACTAGGATCCCGATGGACTATGGTTTTCGATGGGTCTTCTAATACATTGGGCAATGGTGTTGGTGTGGTAATCATTTCTCCCGAGGGTTACCATACGCCTTTCACTGCTAGACTATGTTTTCATTGTACCAATAATATGGCTGAGTATGAAGCATGTATTTTGGGACTCAAGGCTGCTATAGACCGGCGGGTCAAGTTTTTGAGTGTGTACGGAGACTCAGCATTAGTAATCAGTCAGATCAAAGGAGAATGGGACACTAAGCATCCGAATCTCATCCCTTACCGAGAACGGGTGATGACATTAATCCCATACTTTGAAGAGATTACATCCGAACATATCCCACGAGAAGAGAATCAGTTGGCAGACGCATTAGCTACCATGTCATCTATGTTCAGAGTCAGATGGGACAATGAAGCTCCCAGGATCACCATTGAGCGACTAGATGAACCGGCATACTGTTATGAACTTAACACTGAGGGAGTACGGGAAAAACCTTGGTTCCACGAAGTAAAAAGATATTTAGAAGCTCAGGAATACCCTGAAGGGGCATCCATCAATGACAAAAAATTCCTGAGGAAGTTCTCCGCTAAGTTCTTTCTGAGTAATGGAGTATTATACAAACGTAACCACGATTCGACTTTGCTTCGTTGTGTGGATAAAAAGGAAGCAGAAAAGATTATGGGAGATATGCACGACGGTATTTTTGGGACTCATTCTAGTGGACATACGATGGCCAAGAAGATTCTGAGATCAGGGTATTATTGGTCTACCATGGAAGCTGATTGCCATCATCACTCCAGAACCTGTCATAAGTGCCAGATATATGCGGATAAAGTACATGCGCCTCCTGCTCCATTGAACGTGTTGACAGCACCTTGGCCCTTTGCAATGTGGGGCATTGATATGATTGGAGAGATTAAACCTACTGCTTCTAACGGGCATCGTTTCATCCTTGTTGCTATTGATTACTTTACAAAGTGGGTAGAGGCCGCCTCATTCGCTTCTGTCACCAAGAATGTGGTGGCACGATTCATCAAGAATAATCTCATTTGTCGATATGGCATCCCTGAAAGAATTATTACTGACAATGGTACTAATTTGAACAACAAGATGATTACTGAACTCTGCACGCAGTTCAACGTAAAACACCATAACTCTTCTCCGTACCGACCAAAGATGAATGGCGCTGTAGAAGCTGCTAATAAGAATATCAAGAAGATCATACAAAAGATGACGGTAACATACAAAGACTGGCATGAGATGTTACCGTTTGCTCTTCATGGTTATCGCACTTCAGTACACACTTCGACAGGAGCAACTCCTTTCTCTTTAGTCTACGGAATGGAAGCCGTTTTACCAGTGGAAGTTCAGATTCCCTCTCTAAGAATCATGAAAGAGGCGGGCTTAGATGAAGATGAATGGATTCAGACTCGACTCGATCAGATAAACTTGATTGATGAGAAGAGACTTGCGGCTGTTTGTCATGGACAGATATATCAGAAACGCATGACCCAGGCATTTAACAAAAGAGTCAAGAGACAGGTGTATCAAATTGGCGACTTGGTGGTAAAGCGCATCACTCTACCACAAGGTGATCCCAGAGGCAAATGGATTCCCACGTACGAAGGGCCGTTTGTAGTTAAGAAGATATTCTCTGGTGGAGCCATGATACTAGCTACAATGGACGGCGAAGACTTCCCGCATCCCGTGAACGCAGACATAGTCAAAAAATACTACGCATAAAAGAGACCCGCTAGGTCGACGTATCTAGGCAAAAGTAAGGGCATCCCGGCGAACCAAAAGGGTTCGGGCAAAATTTAGGGATAAACATAAAAAATGTACACCCGGCAAGTCGAAAACCTGAAAAGGCGGCTTGGGCAAAAAGGGGTATCCTGGTGGATTGAAAACCTGAAAAGGCGGTCCAGGCAAAAATTAGGGATCAAAGCGTATGACTATGTCCCGTTCTCAGACAACTTCATCCAAGTTCAAAGAACTGAACAAGCTAATCACTTCTATCCGACAGCAGGAGATGAGAGGCTTGAAGACATAATGGCAGTAGTGGAATTAAAGTCAATAGGACGTTTTCGGCATAGCTTTCTCTTTGTTTTCTTGACAATTTCCTCTTACTAGGATTTTTGTCTCCTTGTACACAAATTGCCTGTTTATAGGCCCTCTTTCGAAATCAATATAATTTTAGTTTCAAAAAAAAAATGCTCTTGTTTTACTTTCTCTGTTTTGTTTGCATAAACGTCCATTGATTTAATTCGAATTAATATATGCATTTGGATATGATCGATGTTTACCAAAAATGCGTGCATAAAATAGAAATAGCGATTACTACTAGGCTTCAGGATCGAGGAGAAGGTCTAATCATGCTTTCCAATGAATCCGTTGCTAATCCTATTCCCCAGCAAAGCCAGTCATTCCCAGAAGAGAGTGGCATCACTAGACAAATGGGTCATCTCTTCCACCCCCAACCGGGCTTCTGTTGAACATTTCTACCATCAGACAGAAATCAAGCATCTCCGGCTAAGAAAGGGTCATCGATACCAGTATCTCCCAACCAGAAGATTGAGATTTATTTTCCCCAGTAGAGTCCCCTGGAAGAACTTTTCCGATGCATAATTCGTTCATTACATCATTTCACAACATACGCATTTAGTTTCAGAAGCATAAAACATCTCATGCATCATGACATGGCATGAAGCTAACTTTATTTTTCAGGTTAATTATCCTCCTGATACAGTCAAAATGAAGATCCATTCAGACGGACATCTTTATCGATTACATTCAAGATTCAAATACATTCATTCTGATAAGCACTCTGATATCCTCCTAATGGTGGCATCTTTAAGCCCACCTCAGATATTCATTGCAAATACAGCATATACAAATACGATCAGATACAGTCTAACGTACGGTTCATTCTGATTCAGCCCAACATATAACTCCTTCCACTCAGATACGATCTAACGGACGATCCATTCTGATCTTCGACTACTCCAACACGGTCTAATGTACGACCCAGTTGGACCTTCATTTCTCAGGTACTGCCTAGCATACGGTCCATCCTGATTCATCTCAACATATGACTCCTTCAACTCAGATGCGATCTAACGTACGATCCATTCCGACCTTCAACAACTCCAATACGGTCCAGCATACGACCCATTTGGACCTTCAAGGCCTCGGGTGCTACCTAGCGTACGGTACCTTCTGAAGTGTAGTCTGGCGTATGACTACCCCTTTATTATCAGATGCAGCCTAACGGACGGCTCGTTCTGCTACTCAGAGACGGTCTAGCTTACGACCCGCTTGGAGGTTCATCCCCTCAAATGCTACCTAGCGTACGGTACATTCTGAAGTGTAGTCTGGCGTATGACTACCCCCTTCATCATCAGGTACAGCCTAACGGACGGCTCAGTCTACAACTCAGATACGATCTAGCATACGATCCATTCTGATCCTTCACCCCCAGTAACGATACAGCCTAACGGACGGCTCGTTCCGCAACTCAGATACGATCTAGCGTACGATCCATTCTGATCCTTTATCCCCAGCGGTGTATGACCCATTCTAACTCCCCAGTGAAGTCGCCGGCCTAATGAATGACTCACTATACGGTCTGGCGTATGACCCAGTGACACCCATGACTTCAGATATCTTCTAACGTACGACGCACTCTGAAGCTCTCATCATCAAACTTCCTAGATGGCATCTTTAAGCCCATCTCCATCAAGACTAACTAATTGACAAGTGCAAATTTTTGGGGCGTTCTAAGTGTTCAATAATCTTCCACCTCCAGACCACGAATGGCGTACATACCATTCTGACTCTCTCGGTTCAAGAATATTGAACAGGGGCAGCTGTCATACCCCAAAATTTGCCCATTAATATTTTAAGACATTTTTCAGGGCACTCCGACTCATTTTTATGACACTGATCTTAAAGGAACGAAGGCCCAGCTCACGAATGGCCCAATCCAGAAAATGGCCCAAACTGGCATGTTCGCTACACGCTCGCCTAGCGAACGTTCGCTACACGCTCGCCTAGCGAACGTTCGCTACACGTTCGCTACCCGCTCGCCTAGCGAAGCTGACAGATAACAGAAAATTCTGGGCTTCACTCTGAGCCCATTAGGTCACAAAAAAGAGCATTATAAATACCAGCACTTCAGTAATGAAGAAAACGAAAACGGACGAAAGGAGAACCCTAGCACGCAAACCCTAGCGCTCACAGACGGAAAACCCTGAAGGAAAAGCCGGCGGCAGCAAGGTCACTTCCGCTCAATTCAATCCGATCGGCCAATTCAAGGTTACAATTCGATTACAAACAGGTTGGCATTGCTATTACTACCTTATGTTCTTAATTTGCATATGGTATCATGATTGAATTTATGAAACTATCTTAAGTTTTACGTATGAATTTAAGTATGCATGAACACCTGAATGTCTAACCACATAATCTCTGTAATGGATGCTATAAGGTATGAAGCTTGCTGACATTATGCTGTTATCAAAACCAGAATCCGCAGCCGCTCGCTAGCACATCGCTAAGCGAGCATGCAGCGAGTATTCGCTAAGCCCTCGCTAGGCGAGGCAGCGGCGACCGGGACAGTCGCTGATTTTTCTGTTCTGTCCTTTGCTAACCTGTCATGTTTTTATCATAGCCATGCATTGTTTATCTGACCCTACTGCTGTTCTGGTTTCTTTTGCGGTGCAATCCTTGATTGCATCCTGACTTGGTACTCTAACCCGTTTGCTGAATTTTGTAAAGGTTCACCTTTCCCAGGAAAAGATTGCTGTCTAGGTCTTCCACTTTATTTGTGGGATACCCTTGTGGAGTTTCACCCTAAATTACCTAATTAATTTTAATGTATTAATTTTAATGTATTAATTTTAATGTGGAGATTCATCCTAATTACCTAATCGATTGTAAAATACGGCCTCTAAATATGTGATCTTGGACCTCTCTTTATTGCCTTACGATATTACGGTATTACGGTCATGTCCCGCGAATGTGGGGATACCCTTAGCAAAGACCCTTCGATTAAATCATCATGTCCCTTTAAAATAAATCATAGTCCCTTGGATGTTGCCTTCGAATATATGATTTCGTCCCTCGATGACCCTTCGGTGTAGCCTACGGTTAAATGATGATCGTCCCTTCGAATGCTAAGGTATCCTTACAACGGTTGCCTTCAATGACCTATCGATGACCCTACAATGACCCTTTTACATCCAAAGGATAAAACTACTTACTTCTCAATAGTAAGGACAGTTTTACCCTCATAAGGATAGGAAATGCCCATAACGACCTTAGGAAGGTATAACTCTCAATTACTGGATCAGAACCTAAAACATTTTCCACCCCTCACACTTTGCAAGTCCTAGAAAATCACCACTTGGTATACATTCATACTAGAATCATTACCAAGTTATATCTTTCTAAACTGTTTTTCAAAATCAAACGAGATAAATACTTTGTATACATTCATACGAGAATCATTACAAAGTTAAACTCTCTTTTCGAAACATTTTTAAACAATTCACCAACACTTTTCAGACAAAAATATAAGTGATCCAACAATTAAGAGCCCATGGATAACCATGGATACAAAGGGTGCTAATACCTTCCCTTTGTATAATGTACCTCCCGAACCCAAAATCTATTGAGGTCTTTCCTGTTCTTTTCCACCTTTCCTTATTGGATAAAAGAAAAGTCGGTGGCGACTCTTGCTATCCGCGACATTGCGATAAAAAGCAAAATACCCCAAGTCAGTTCACCGTATGACAGTTCTGATGTTGGAACCAATTGAGTATGGGTTTTGGGGGAGAATCTCTGAACATGCTGAAAAACCCCAAAACCCGTAAGGTTCGCTAGCACTCGCTAGGCGAGCCTGGGGGCGAGCGTTCGCTGCCACTTCGCTAGGCGAAGCAGCAGCGAGCATGGCAGTCTTTTAAATTATGCTTTGATGTCTAATCTGTTTGTTTGGTGTGTGTTGTTTCCTCTCATATTTTGCAGAATGGAGTCAAGGTCTGGAGCGGGTAAGAAAAGAAAGGGAGCAGCTACTTCCCGGACCGTGCCTATTCAATTCGATACCGACAAGTTTGTCGGTCCAAAACAGGCTGCACGGTACATCGCTCTGGAGAAGCGAAAAATACTTCCAGAGAAGCGATTTCTGCAGACCCTGTTTCTCTGGGCGCAGGTGCCTTATGTGCCCATATTAGACCCTCGCTAGGCGAGCCATTCTGCTCGCCTAGCGAGCATGACAGCCCAGCAGAGGTCTATAAGTAGCAGGTGCCACTTTTGAGCACCATACCTCATTTTTACCAACTTTTTCCACTTTTGTACTTTGGAGAGATATTTTACAGCATTGTTCTAGGGGATCTTTTATGCCCTAATTTTCATTTCTCTTCATCTTAGAACCATCTTCTACAAAAAGAAGGTGGATTCCCATCCAACTTCGATTATCCGACTTGGATGTTGATCAACCTTCTTTCCTTACTTGCCGACCAAGCTACCATGAAAATGAGTAGCTAAGTCATCCATTTGTCAAGGTTAGATGTAGGTGATTACTAGCTTTGTGTGTAAATGTAAGGATCCTCGTATGTAAACTCTTTAATGGTAAATATATGATGAAAACTTTGTTTCTATTTAAAACTCTTTGTGTTGGTTTATGATCGAGAGATGTTTACCGACTCTTGACCTAGGTTTTCATCCAAACTTGTTTGTTAGCTAGAGATAGTAATGAATGATTTTGTTCACCATAAGGTTGAACCAAAAAGTTGTCATTTTGATAGATTGTGTTCGAGAGAAACAATGGATCAAAATGACAAAACTCACAATGTGTGTTCGAGAGAAACATATTGAGAGGACTTTGGGAAATGATTTATCATCTAAAGGAGTTTATAAGATTGTTGACCGAGCAAATACATGCAAAGTGATCATTGAAACCTAACTTTGGCAATATTTCTCATTTATTCAAACCAAAACTTTTACCGCAATTTATTACTTTTTATGCAAGATAACTTGATTAAAACCAAAACCCTATTGTTACATTGAGCTAAGATAAATACAACCATCGAACGGCGGTGATATCTTACAATCCCTGTGGATACGATAACAAAAACCCGACACGAAATATACTTTCAACACTTCTCCAAAAGAAACTTTGAAGGAAACCCCTTGACATTATCCTTAGTCTGAAGATTAGAATCAACCAACTCCTTCTTCAGATGAAGAACTTGAGAAATCATAGTGGATTCCAGAAAATAATAACCACTCATATAGGGAACATTATCTCTGACTGGAATGTGAAGGATGTGAGTAAACTCCTCTAGCGTGGGAGCCAGAAGGAGATCTTGAAATGTGAAGTAATGTCGAGTAAGATCATAGAAATGGGTAAAGGTGAGAACTCATTGACATTACCTCTGGACATTACCTCTTGAAGGAAACTTTGAAGAAAACCCCTTGACATTACCTCCTTGGTTGAAAGAACTCCTAGAAAATTACCATACGCATTCTTAAAGGCACTCTTGTGGTCACCAATAAAAATATCCCCAAGCTTCCTTAGCTAATCAAACTTAGACTTTCTGAGTTTATACTGATATGTATTCCTTCTATCAGACTTTTCCATAATTGGATGGGCTATTGAAAATAACAGATTGATGGTTCCCTGAAAAAAGCACATGCTAAAAAACAATTTTTTATGATGATATATGATGTAATGAGGATGTAACATCATTGAATCAAAGTTTTGGCATATTTTGGATAATATGTACATTATGCTTGATGTAGGTTCGAAGGTTCGACGTAACATGAGAAACAAGGTATGAATGGTCTTGGTTTCCTATAAAAACCGAATATCCCTATCACAGGTGTGTACTAGTCTTCAAAGGTAACCCTAAAAGGGCCCATAGAGTCATGAACGCAAATTGAGATACCATTGTCTAGGACGAATGATTCGTTGGTCAATGATGCTCTCAAAAGGATTTACCCTAGATGTGACGTATTGTGTCAACCATGATAGAGGACTAACTCCTAGTAGGTCAACACTAATCTAGTCACAACACTATCATGTGTTTATGCTCAAGCTCGGGTATAGATCGTATCTCATGTAACATCACCACAATCCAACAACAGTAAATATACAGATATCCAGAATAGCAGAATAATGCTTATGTAAAGCAATAAAAGAAAACAGTAAATAACATAAAAATAAAAGAAAATAAATCATAAAGATAAACACCCAAACAAAAGATGAAGCAAACAAAACTAGGCTCGACTCCTACTTGCAAAAGCAAGGACTCCCCAACAAAGTCGCTAGCTGAAGCTACGCGAGAAATACCTGAGCGCATCGCACTCTTGAAAATACAATAGAGTCACCAGAGGAAAGGGAAAACTTTGATAAAACCATGGGGATGAGAAAAATGGTAAGGAAGTTAGTTATGCAAGTGGATGGTATTAACACCCATTGTTTGCTAGGATGCACGCCTGTTTGTGTGTTTTCCTTTTACATTTTTACTCCATTTTTGTTCCCTTTAATTTCTTTTGCTATTTTATTTTTTATTGTTCTTGAATTAACATAGAAATTAATTATTAGGAGGATTTAGTCTTTTTAACATGATTAATTATTTTAGTTAGGATCAATTGTGTAGGTTAATTCTTGATTAATTAAAATGAATTGACATATGTTGATTAAACTATATGCATAATTAGGTTTAGATTGTCAAGCACATATGGATTGTTTAATTCTTCCATGTTAGAATTTTTATTCTTGACTTAGGAATTAATGGATTAGAATTAATTTTGGCCATTTATGTTTAATTGACCTTTTGATCATTTGTTCCTCATGTAAATAGTGATGTTGATTTCTTTGATTTGATTGCACCCTAACCACTACATGTTCCCCTAACTTAGGGTTATGTAGAATCAACTAATTAGATTTGAATGATCCATTCACTAGATTGTACACAATTCAACTGTTTTTTATCCCATTAATTATGTTTATCAAAGTTTACTATGATCATCCAAATCTTTTGCACAGTGCTCAATTACCCAAGCTTATTCAAGTGATCAAAAGACCCTTGATCACTTGATAGGGAAAGTCTCTTGTGTTCAAGTTATACTGGACCTCAAGAGCTCAAGACCTCAATACCAAGAGTTAAAGACTTCAAAGTCAGTACAAAGCATTCACATTGCAGACAGAGGGGCTTTAGTTCAAGCAAATCAAAGGTGTATCAACACTTGTTAATCTTGATTCAAGTTGTGTGCCATGAGCCTTAAGCAACGAAGAATGATGAGAGGGAATTTTTTTCTATTCTTGTGTAGAGTACTTTTGAGTACGGGGCGTAGGCCCTAGCTATTCAAATTATTCTCCTTTAATCATAGACTCTTTACAATACAAATCAAATGATTATCAAGTTTTCTTCACGAGTAACATTTCATCAGAAAGAGCATTAAAGAGAGTCTTCTTCAGCAACTTGCCATTTATGATGAGTATCAAATCCCATGAGCTTTAAGAAACGAAAAATGATGAGAGGGAATTTTTTCTACTCTTTTCTAGAGTACCTTTGAGTACGACGTATAGGCCCTAGCTATTCAAAGTATCCGCCTTCTTTCATAGACTTTAATGTGGTTCAAATCAAATGACTGCCAAGTCTTGTGCTTCCATCATATATCATTCCTCAGTAGTATTGTATCGTCTTCTCTTTAGAACCAAATACAATGTACTTTTGGATTCCATGTATACTTCTTGGGCCAATAACTAGTGTCTAACATTTGAACCGAGAGTTGTTTGTCTTGATGCCAAACATTTCATTCTTTTCTTTTTCGGCCAATTTGCTTGTTTTACTATTTGGTTCAAAGTTTTTTCCTTCATGGATTCATAATATCATTGTATTTTGGTACCGATCATACTTTTCATCATTTCAATCATACTTTATTACTCTTGTTTATCTTGTCAGTCCTAGTTGCTTAGACAAATACCACTTTGTTGTTTTCAGTTCTTTCCGCATTAGTTCTATGAACCATAAAGCTCTGACTCTCTCGTTGCATGATGAGAATACCTAGACACAGGGATTCGAACCCTTAGCGAGCATCCTAATTATTAATTATCTTTTCACCATACTAATTATTTCTTTTGCCTTATGGCTCCATCCATATCTTTCATGATCTATTATTGTTATACCCTAAAATTTGCCCTACCTTTTTTATGTTTACCTAGCTTACAAATTTATTCATATCATTCTCATGCACGTGTAGGTTTAATTTATTTCATACATTGTATATTTCATCATTCCATCTTCATTTGCAACAATTGGGACATAGACTCTTCAATGACGTTGTTTTGCTTAAATTAGAAGATTGCTTGAACTGAAAGAAAAAGGCAAAATTGGAAATTCATATAACATTTCATTTATTCATAATAAAAGACTTATTATGTGATAGACAAGTGAAAATAAGGGATTACAAGGAAAAAGGAAAAAATTACATCATTTTGGTATGATTGACTTTTTGGTCAACTGTTGACTTTTGGTCAACTTTTAACTTTTGGTCAATTTTTGACTATTGACTCAATTTTGGATCCTAAATATTCATAGACCTATTCCACTTTCATTTAATCACAAAAATTCACAATTTTCATGAAAAATTCAATTATGTCATTAACATGTTTCATGAAAGGATTCTCAACACTTTCCATCCTTCAAGCTCTCTTTCCATGACTCTTTCTCCTTCTTCCCATAGTGCTTTAAGAAAATTATTCCACCACTTTGTTTGCCTTGCTACAAGAAAGAAAATAAAATGATTCAATCACCAAGCTCATCAATCAAAGTCATCCAAAATCTATGGGAAAGTCACATAAAAATACTGCATAAACACTTAGGGCCTGTTTGAAACACTTTTCAATTTTAGTTCTTAAAACTTGTTTTTCAAATCTATTTAAAAAAACTATTTTTAAGAAGAAAATTAACAAAAAATTTGTTTGATAAACTAATTTTTAAAAACTGTTTTGAGAATATGAAAATGAAAAAACTTGTTTGATAATCTAATCTTTTAATAGTATTTTAAGAAGAGAATAAAAATGCATATTTTGTCATTTACTTTTAAAATATATTTTATTGTATGAAATATTACAAAATTAAAAAAATTAATTGATATTTGATCGAATACAAATAATTGGGTTAAATCAATTTTTAATTTTACAAATCACATAACACTTGTTTGTAATAATAATAAGAAAAAAACAAGTAAAAAATGAGATTCCACGTTTAATAGAAAAAAAATTATATAGTCAAAATAATTAAGAAACACAAAAAAAATTAAGTAAAATAAATAAACGTATTTGAAAAGGTTACTTATACATAAAAAGAGCATAAATAAAAGAAATAACATATTCTTTCAAATACGTTTTTCTATTTTATTTTTAAAATATAAAAATCATTAAAATTACATTAATGCTATTAATGAAAATTATAAATTTTTATGTTTTTTCTTCAAGTTTTATAATACTAAAAACTAAAAAGTAAGAAGCAAAACACAACTAAACTGTTTCACTTTTTTGCTTTTAAAAACTGAAAAATAGAAAAGAGTTTTTAAAAACACTTTTGCAAAACATTATATTCAAACATGTTTTTAAATTTTAAATTTTCAAAAACTAAAAAAGAGTTTTTAAGATGCATTTCAAACAGGCCCTTAGAAATTTTGGCATGACCTCTCTATTTTTCCCATTTATCCAAACCTATTCATACAAAAAAAAATGGAATTTGATCCATAATTTGCACCATTCCCAAGCATGGATCAATTCCAAAAAGCACTTGAAGATGTAGGATGATCCGCAAAACAATCCAATTTTCAAAACCATTAAAAACCAAAGCATAAATTCATTATTTTCAAGTTCCAAGTTTGTGATCATTCACCTTACCCCTAAACTTGGTACTTATGCTAAAATCAAACATGTCTTACTCCTAACTACCTATTTTAACCCAAAACTATGTATTTACTCATTTGTCCTTAACCTCTCTACCTAACTCTAACTTCTTTAAAGTTCACACACTAACACAAAATTAAGCAAGTTTTCATCAAACTTAATCATTGATAACAATTAATCTAATAGCTAAGTTTATTGATCCGAAACTAATTTTTGATTAATTTCTAACCATTGATAAAGTAATGAGTTGGATCATAATCCAATTAATCATAATTAACCAAAAAATCTATATAAACTTTATATTTTCCCAACTTTAGGGGGTTAAGAACTTTAACCATTTTTTGCTTTTAACCTCTAAGTTTTCTCTCAACCTTTTCACCATTTCCATAACTTCTACCAAAGTTCACCACCATTACCATATATAATTTCATATTGAAATTCTAGTTTTGTTATAACTCAATCACAAGCACTCAACAATCATCATTCAACAATTCAAAATTCATCATTCAACAATTCAAGATTGACCACAATTCAACAATTCAAGTGTTCATCAATTTTCAACAATTTCATCAACATTCAAGCATGAATCACTTTTCTATCATCTCCTAATTTTCATCTTCTAATCATCAACATTCATCTCATCATTTAGATTATTGGAAGCATAATAAAATGATTACCTCTTGAAGTTTTTTTTCGGTAAAATTTCAACATGCACCGGAGCAAATCTAGACTCCGTTGGTAAGTCTTGAACTTTCACCATTTCTATACCATTGCCATAAATCGTCTTGTGTGATTGATATTTTTAATTGCACGTGGTAGAGCCTTTAGATTATTCTATTGTTTTAAGGTTAATTTGATCTCAAAAAGTAGTTTAATTATTCAAGAATTTACTATTAAAGTAGCATGAAAATGAACATAACGTAGTTTTTCCTATAATATAACCAAGATTTATACTTAACATAGCAATAGAGTTGTAGTTAGTATAAAAATAACTTTGACTTAGGCATAGAACAAAATAGCTTTTTTACATAAGCACTTATTTCCAAAGAAAACTAAAGTTCAAATAACATGGGAGTTAGCTTAGTAAGAATTATCCAACTCTTAGCATAACCATTGACATATAATTAACATATTTGACATAGAAATTAAACAAGTCCAAAACAAAAAATTAACTCCATAAAAACAAACAACTTTTTTCCATTGTACTTATTTGCATTTACAAAAAATCAACATTTCAAGTAGTAATTAGCATATGAAAGCTTCTAGCATAATTTTAGCATTCAATTTACATTGAGTTAGCATTAATACATTATTAGAATAATATCTTTTTTTTCTACAAATTCCAAACATGTCTTAACATAAAAATCATCTTTTTCTTGAATCTCAACATCTCTAATCCATCACAAACAATGAAAATCATTAAAAATAAACACTCAATCATGAAAACTGATAAAAATCCAAGCATAAAACAGTTTTATTTGAACAATTTTGAGCAAGATTTGAATTTTTCTACTTACCCCAAAAACCTTGAAAAAGTATCAATGGAGTTTGGAAGAGTTGGAGAAGATATAAAATCACAACACCTAAGGGGGATGAGGTATTTCAAGAACTAGTCCAATCTAGTGAACCGGTCGGCCGATCCGGTTCGGTTTGAGGGGAAGTTCTTTTCTTCCTAATTTTTTTAATGAAGCCCCTTTTGTTGTTGTTTTGTTTTAATTACAGCCCAATGTATTTTTAAAGCCCATGTTCTTGTTATTTTTACCTGAAAGCATATAATTCCTAAAATAAGTTATGTTTGGGCCTTTAACAATGGGGCATGCTCTCTACACCCCTATTTCCAGCCTGCGCGTCTTTATCTCTTAAACTATTATTTTTGTGTTCATATTACTTTGTTTTGTGATTAAAATATGATTAAGGATATTTTAGGTTTTAGAAAATAATAAGAATTAAAAAACTTAGGATTAGAATAATTAGAATTTTAACCTTGTTAGTTAGTTTTTAGATATTTAATTTAATTAATTTTTTGAACTTGATTTAAGTTTTAAAAATTAATTAGATTAATTAATTTTTAAAACTTGTTTAGACTCTAGAAATTAGTTAGATTGATTAATTTTTAGAACTTGATTTAGGTTTTGGAAATTAATTAAATTAATTAGTTCATTAGAAATTGATTAGATTTTAACTTCTAATTAGATTTGTTAAATTGGTTAGAACATTAGATTTTAACGGATTAGTGATGATGTTATTTAGGTTTTAACTGATTAATCTTTTGTTGTAAATAATCACAAACTAATTCAATCCCTTTGATTAAGTTGAACAAAAGAAATTTTGATTAACTAAATCCTTTGATTATGTATAATCCATCAGTCTATTCAAGTGATCAAAAGTCCCTTGATCACTTGATCATACTATTTCTGTAATGTTATGGACCTCAAGGCCTCAAGTTCAGATTTCATGCAAGACATCCCAGACAAATCAAGCAGTGGATTATACAAAGCATATCAAAGGTGTTTCTTCAAGAGTTTGTCACTCAAGATTCAAATTGTATGCCATGAGCTTTAAGTAACAAAGAATGATGAGAGTGGAGAAATCCTATCATTGTCTAGGGTATCCTTGGGTACAGGACGAATGACCCAGTTGCTCAAGGTATTCACATTTTTTTCATAGACTTTAGTGCAATTCGAATCAAACGATTGTGAAGTCTCCCTTCACAAAGCAGTAGTGCAACAAGCAGAAGACGTTATCAGCAACTTATCAGTCATGAATCAAGTTGTATTCCACGAGCCTTAAGTAACTGTAAGACCCTAATTTTGACCCTAAGATCCCTCATGACATCATGTTATTGCACAAGTGCATTGCCTCAAGGATCATAGCATGTTTGGCTCCTTAACCCTATGGTTGCGACTTGTGTGAGTGGTTTGAGACCACCAAGCATGCTTGTATTGCATATTATTGATTATCTTATTTGATTACTAACCAAAAGCACAAAAGTATGTCACTAACTCTTTTTATTTTGAAGCTCAAGTGATAATGTGTTCCAATGCTCCTAGGAGGCTCCTAAGCCCAATGAAATGGCTAGATGAAGATGAGAAAAAGCATGAAAATGGTCCAAAAATCTCCTAATCATCAGATATGTCTCCCAAGTATCTCAATTTGCCAATTTGATCAAAATAACCCAAAGGGCTTGAAGATTGTTTCCCAAAGAAACCCTAACTTCACTATGCTTTGACCGTGCCTTGCCCATGAAGCAATCTCAACCTCTGTTCAAATTTAATCAAGGGAAGTTAATTCATTCATAATTTTATGCATATATTATTCTATTTGATAATCCTCAATCATTCATTCATCAAGATTGGAAGTTTGGCCTTGAAAAGTTGATCAGTCAAGTCATCTGACTAAGCTGAGGATCACTGAGATATAACTTTTGATGTGTTTGTCAATTGAAGATGACCCAAAGAGAAATATTGTTCCTAAGAGCTATATTAACAACTTTAATGTTCATCAAAAATCCATTTGAAACTTGTAAGGTCATAATTAATTTCAAAACATTATAGGTCATTTTGACTGAAACCCTAATTTTGGGTCAACTTACCAAGGGTATAACCTCCTTAATATTTATGATTTTGAGGTGACACCAAATTCATTGGAAATCTTGAGATGTCTTATTCAAATTTTATGTTGGACAAAATTTCATAATCCTAAAATAAGTACATGTGATAATACAAAACATTATAGGTCATCTTGGACCTAATTCATTGAATTTGAAAAAGTACCCAACTTCAAATGCCCATAACTTTGTCATAGAAAATCCAAATGATGCAAACTTTGAGTCCAAATTGATAATCTTGAAACTACATACAACTTTGATGTTGGATGGTTTCTCATTTTAAGCTTGTATCATGAGGGAAGAGGGGTTTGAGTAAGCTTGCTTTTGGGTGAAAATTTTCAAAATGACTTAAACATGTTTTGTACCTGCATTTTCACAGCCAGTTTTCATCAATTTCCAAATTCCAAATGAATTTTTTCCCAACATGACTTTTGTTCCTTGTTTCAAGGCCTTTCCAAACATTACTCACATTACTCATTTGGATTTATCATTTGTGAGTTTCGAAATTCTTTCCATTTAGGTGCATTTTAATGTTTTATGATGAAACTTAATGTGCAAGCTTTCTCCATTCAAAAGTGCACGTACAAATGATCTTCAGGTGGTATCAGCAAGGTGTTTCATTCATCATTGGTCTTGTTACACGCTTGCACAGGCCCATGCAAGAAAAATTCAAATTGCCATGCACATGAGGGAAGTGTGATGCACAACCACCTTCAGCTATAAATAACCACTCCCTCTCATTCATTCATCAACCTTTTGGAGATCCTAATTGCTGCAACATTGAAACCATAGCCATACCAAAGGAATTGTTCAAAAAAACTTCTCACTTTCGAGCTTGAAATTCAGCATCATTAGCTGATCGTCAAAGCCTAATTCCTTAGCCTTTCACTTCCCCTACATCCATAGACCAAAGAGGAGCAAGAAACTTGAAGGATTCGTGGCTTGAAGTACTTCAATTTAGAGGTATACATTCAAACTTTTTGGATCTAGAACTCCCAATTCAATGTAGCATTCTTGTGTTTGTGTGGTTTTCTGAAGTCCTCACACTTGAGGCAAGTCATTGGTGCTTTCAATTCACCATTTCATTAGCTTACAGTTGGAACACCATGATCTTCCACTTCACATTTCTCTCAATATAGGAAGAGTGAGGAAGATCCAATGGTACAGTGATGATCTCCATCACACAAGCTTCATTTCCATGTCCTTGTTTTCCAGTTTCATTAAAACTTTTTTCTCTGTAACTGGTGGCCGGAAGTGGTTGTCTCACCGGAGAAGATGGTGGTTTCCACCACCATCACCACGTGTGTCACTCTTGGCCTTTGGATCATGTGTTCAGGATCTAATCGTATGCATCCATTGTGATTACTTATTTTAATTCATGTTGTGGAGCACTTGACTAGTGTACACCATGAGCCATCAGATCTGAACCAGTCATTGATGCCACGTCAATTAATGAAGTCCATTGCGCGGCTGTGTTTTTTTTCATTTATTCTATTTTCTTTTATTTTCAGTTAATTCATTTGATTTTCAAAAATTCATAAAAAAAATCATTTGAAGTCATAAAAATATGAGACCAACTCCAAAAAATTTCTTAAAAAATCTAGTTTCATATTTTGATTTTTAATTATTTTTGTGACTTCATTTGATTTTTTTCATGGATTATTTCATTTTTAATAGTTTTAATTTATTTTAAAATACTTTCTGACTTTTGAAAAATCCAAAAATATTTTTCTAGCATTTATGGACCATGATAAGTCAATGAAAAATAGTCTCATCAATTTCTCATTTGATTTGAGATTATTTGAGATTTTAATTCATATTGTGCTATTTTTAATTGTTTTTTAAATACTTTCTGACTTCAAAAATTTGTGAGAAAATTAGTCAAAGCTTGTTTGACTATGTTGAACCTATGAGAATTTAATTAGACTCTTTGAAGTTGTTTTGAATTGAATTTGAGGTTTGACCTTATTTGTTTATTTTTTTATTTGCATTTTATTTTAATTCAAAAAATACCAAAAAAATACCATTGACTCTTTGATTTGTTATCTTCATTTCTCTTCTGTTTGGTGTTGGTTGATGTTGATTTGATTCACATTTGATCAATTGAATTTGATTATGGTCTTCTTTTTCCCTCCCTTTCATTTTCATCTCTTTCTTTCCATCAATGGCCAATGGGTTAAAGTCTTATGGTTGGTCTTGACAAATGAGAAGTTTAACTTTCTTTGATCCAAACCAAACTCAACTTGATCCATGATCAAGTGAGTTGTTTTGTGTCAAAGATAGGTTGCTTCTTGGTCAAGCAAATAACCTAAAGTCAAGACAAGACCCTTCCCCTTTTGTTTTGGCATGGCAAGTTTATGGAGCTTGGCTTACTAGTCATGATCTCTAACTTGTGTTCTTTGCCTATATTTTTATTGACCGGCCTCAAATAGGTGTGACTATTATATTAGTCCACTTACGATTGCTTAACATAGCGCTACATTGTCTTATGACAAGCTAACATAACCTCACTAATTACTAACTTTAATTTGAGCATTTAATTTCTTTCCATTTAATTTTAATGCCATTTATTTCTTGCTCATTATTCATATTGATTTTCCCTTTGCTCACTTGAGCACATATTTTATGTTTATGTCATTTTTCTTTTGCTCATTTGAGCTTATTATTGTATATAAATATATTGCTATCTTGTGTTTGCTTTGTGTTTGTTTTATGTGAACCAAATGCAAAAGGAGAAAGGACTTAGAATTAGGACTTACCTATGCTTAAAGGAGTTCAAGAGCAACTAAGCCTCATGCCTTTAGAACGAAAAATGGTTGAAGAGCAACTAGGCCTCATGCCTTTAAAATGCTAAAGTTCAAAGTTGACCTCGAAGGACTTCTCCTTCAAACTTATTCTTTCTCCATTCCCCTTGTTGTGTTGTGAACTTTTTGATGTTTTCTTTTGTGTGATAGGGATCCCATCTTGAGATTGTGAAAAGAGAACCATTGTCATGAGTAACCAAGTTAAGAGACAAGCCAAATGGAGATCCTAGGAGCTTGAGTTCAGTTTGTTTGATTGCTTGTTTGTGTGCTAAGTCCAAAGGAAAAGAGCATCTTGAGTCATCTCTATGACTTCAAGAAAAGGAACTCCAAGGGTTTATCTTTCCCTTATTATCTTTGTATGCCGTAGGACTAGCCCTTCTCTTCTTCTCCCCAGTCTAACCAAGCCAAAAATAATTTTCTAAACTTTGACTTTGTTTCAAATTAGAAACCTAGGCCTTAAGCCTTTGACTTTTCAAAACCATTTTCATCAATACTCATTGTGAATAAATCTTAATCCAACTTTGACTTCATTTTGTAAATAAATCTAACTGGTAAATATAACTCACTTCAAGTTGTTTTTGTGGTTCTAATGGCCACCTTATTAAAACTTTTCAAAAACATTAGTCATATGTTTGAGTTATCATAGTGGTTGATGTAAATCTCACCTCATCCTTAGTGTTGGATTATAAGCCTTCCATGCTTATTATAGGGTTAACCCCTCACTAGCATGTTGAAACCTTCTCCACATGGTGGATTGTTGGTTTAGGTTGAGTTTTCTCCCTTTGATAACAAAAGAACTTAAGGCTTTTGGTCAAATTAATTCACCAATCTTTGAGATTTTTACCCCGAACTACGAGGTTTTGATCCTCCTTTGTGATGGCACATAGGCAATGGGTTCATCCATTCAAACAATTTTTTTTGTAAATATAATCTATTCTCTTCTCATCCCTCCAATCTTTTGCACAAATCTTTTTACAAATACCAACCTACAACACATATTTGCAAAAAGGGTTCCCTTAGAGTACTAAGGATGTTTTGGGTGTGTAAAACCTTCCCATTTCATAACCAACCCTCTTACCTAGATCTCTGACATTTTTATTAGTTTTTGATTTGAAAAACTTCTTACCTTGGCTTTTGTCCGCTTTTTAGCCTTTCCTTTGGACAAATAAACGTGCGGTGGCGACTCAAATTGTATGTTTACTTTTGGTTTAGTCAATAAACCTAAAGGTAACGAAAACCCCGCTACAGTAACCAAGAATGATGAGAGTGGAGAATTCCTATCCTTGTCTAGGGTATCCTTGGGTACGGGACGAATGATCCAATTGCTCAAGGTATTCGCCTTTGTTCATAGACTTTAGTGCAATTCAAATGAAATGATTGATAAAGTCTTCATCGTCACAAGGAGCGACAAGGATTCCTCCTCAACAACTTGAAATTTATGATGAGAATCACATGCCAAGTCTTATTCATCTTCCATTATCATACATCATTTCTCTTGCCTCAGTCTCTTGTTGTCCTTCTCTCCGTTTGTAGTGGGTTGAACTACGAAAGCTTTGACTTTCTCAACACATAGTGAGAATACATGGGCACAAGGATTCAGATTATCAGGGAGCTATCTTATTTATTAACTCTTCATCACTCAAATATCTCTTTCTCTCTGTTCATATTGGGCTGAACTACGAAAGCTCTGACTTTCTCATTGCCCGGTGAGAATACATAAACACGAGGATTCAGATTCTCCATGAGCTATCTTATTTATTTCTACCTTATCTATCATTTCTCCATTCATCAATCAATACTATCTTTTTGAGATCAAATATCATTTTTCCTTGGATTCTAGGCACATCCTTTTAGAACGATATAACTGCAGTCCATCTTGTGAACCAAGAGATGTTTGGCTACGAAACCAAACACTTTATTCCTTATTTTTTGGCTAAGACGCATGTTTACTCTTTGTTCAGAGTTTATTACTTCATGGATCCAATATACCATACTTCTTTAGTTTCAAACTATTTGTTCCCAACAATGATACATTATGCCCTGTTCTAAATAGCGCTGCAGCCAACCCTTGAAGTGAAGTTTTGTTTGTCTTATCAGTCCCTAATGCTTAGGTGAACACCTCTTTGTTTCCACTGCAGTTAACCCTTGAAGTTGTGTTTGTCTTATCAGTCCTTGTTTCTTAGGCAAACACCTCTTCGTTTCCACCATTCTGTTGGTACAACTTATACTTTTCATCATTTATCTCTCTCTTTGTTCTTGTGGTTCCACGAACTACGAATGCTCTGACTTTCTCATTACACGGTGAGAATACGTAGGCATGAGGATGTGAATCCTTGACGAGCACAATCCTAATTATTCTTTCTTATGCCTTAGGGCACCATCCATTTCTTTCATGAACCATTATCTATCTTCAATCATAACCACTCACCCCAGTGACATACTGTTTCTTTGAAACCAAATACAGTTTTCTTTGGATTCTACATATACCCTTTTAGGACGATGTAGCGGCAGTCCGCATTTATACCTAGAGTTGTTTGTCTCATACACAAACATTTTATTCCTTCTTTTTTGGCTAATAAGCATGTTTCCCACTATGGTACAAATTCCATTTTTTTGTATGGATTCCAACATATCCTTACCTTTGGTTCCAAATTATACTCTTCAAGTCACTTTTGCCAAGACCTTAAGTTATGTGATTTGGTTACTTTCTCTATTCTTCCATTGATCTCCATGATGCACTCATAATTCTATCTTCATTCAGTCCATTAACACTGGGTCTGATTAAAACGGGAGGCCTTGATAAAATGTTTTTGTGTTAGGTAAATGAAACCTCACATTCAGGTTCCACTCGAAACTCCTCCTTTTTCCTCATCATCTTGTAAAGTAGGAACACATCATGGTTCGACTTCAAAATTAATCTTCGTATGGAGGTTAACATCTTGTTTAGTATTTGCATTGCTCTCTTTGTTATGGAAGTTATCATGTCTATAATGTCTTTTCGCTTGTTATAATTTACTATATCCCATCTTATTTGAGGTAGTAGCCTAAAATTTTATCCAATTTCACCCAGGTGTGCACTTCTCAGGGTTTAAATGCATGTTGTATTTCCCAACTTCCTTGAAGACCACCTTCAAGTGGACAATATGCTCTCCTATCTCACTAGACTTCCATATTAAGACACAAAAAGCTATCTTGCAATATAAGTCGTCGTGTAAAAATAATCCATCTAGTTGAACGTCCCATTAGTATGTGTGGGTTTCAGAAGGATTTTTTTTGATTTATTTTCCTTTTTTAGTCTCAATCTTTTCACATGGTTGTTCTAGGTTTACACCCGTTTTGTTTGTCCTTGTATGTTCTCTATAAGATTCTTCAAGAAACTGTTGATGCTCACTTGGATAATAAGTCTTCGAAATGTACGCTGCCAAAATTATCCATTGAAACAAAATAGAATGTAAACATTAGAGGACATGTCCCACAAACGACGCCAAATTATCTAAGAATAGATCTACTACTCCAAAATAAGGCTTTAAGAGCGACCATTTCAAAGCAATTTTGAAAAATGTTCTTAAAGAATAGACGAATAAAGAGAGTGATTTTTGTAACAAGTTCTCTTAGTATTTAATTAAAAATATTTTTCATAAAAATAATTTAAATAATTTAATTAATTTATTACGCTTTATTAAAATAGAGCTATAAAATTGACTACTTTTTAAAATAAAAAATACCATATTAAGACACATTTTATAAAATAGCATTCTTAAAATAAATAGTATTTTTTTATAAAAATTGCTCTCTTATTATTGAGACATAATTTTTTAAAAATAATATGAAAAAAGAGAACAATTCTTAAAAAACATGTTCTCTTATCCAATGAAAGCGCTTTTGACGAAAATCACTCTTTATTGTTTTAGAAGGAGAGACTTGTCAATTTAAAACTAAAAAAATGGTTAAATACACTCTAAGATGTGTGTTACTAAAACACTCATTTTATAGAATAAGTTGCTTCCTTCGTCTCAAAATAAGTGTCATAGTTGACACTTTCACACAGATTACAAAAATGTAATAAATGAAAGATAGAGAATGTAAATTTTACAAAGTATACTTATTAGTTATTGGTGTATTCTTATTATCATTAATGCAAGGTGAGAGAGATAGTAAATTAAGAGTATTAATTAGAGGATACAATTGGAAAATCAAAACTAAAATTGCATTAGAAACTAAAAGCGACACTTATTTTAGGACAAATAATTTTTACAAATGTGATATTTATTTTGGGACAGAGGAAATATTGTAAATTAGCATCTCTTATATGCATTTGCTAAATTACACCCATTCATTTTTAGAAACAGTGTATTAGAAAATGGTTATTTACTCCTAACTCACGCCAAATGATTCTTTAATCCTAATTTAAACCTAGTACATTAGGTAACATGGTTGATGGAAATGGGGTCAATACACATATGCTCAACAACTGCAAGTACACTAAAGATGACACTCAGACGATGCAAGACCCATTTTTGTACATATTCATTGTTTAAAGCACTACAATATGTAACTCTTAAATTTTGTTGATTGTTCGTACTGGATAAATAGAGTCTTCAAATTCATGGACAATCCCCTTAACAGTCATTAGTGAACCCCCTGAATAGTCATTAGTGTGTGGTCAGTTGAATTCTAAGATATCTGAATGACACATCTACTCATGGTTTACTTTTAATATCTGCAAATTCCATTAAAAAATATTCTCTAAGAGCCTCTAATGACTTAGATTGCACTAGTGATCTTAATGATCAAAGATCTTCATCAGGTCCTTACATATATTTTGATCTAAATCTTATGTTGTGAAATTCCAAAAAATAACCTCTTATGTCAATATTGAGTGTTAAAAGCGAAGTATAGGACAATAGCCCATACCATATTTGAATTAACGTGCCTTAAATATCTATTCTATGAGTTAAACATTGTTTATATACCCATGTTAATCTCATTGTAGTGTTGTTATTCCATAATTAAATGTCATATGCTCGAATAAAATACATTAAGCTGAATATTCATTTTATTTGTGAAAGGCTGATGTCAAACAAACTCAAAATTTAACATGTACCTACATAAACACAAATTGCAGATAATTTGACAAAACCTCTACTAACAATTATCTTTTAAAATTTAAGAACCAAGTACTAGTTTCTCTCAAACCATATTGAGCTTGTGTGGGAGTATTAATGTAAAAAATACTTTGTATATGTTAAGTCTTTTAAAAATAACATAAGAAAGTCTTCTATGTAAGTTTGTTAGACCAAAAAGACAAAGTAGTTGTGGATTTATATGCTTACATGTTCAATATCTGAAACTGTCATATATTCACGATGGTTTTGATGATGAGAACACTATGATGTAAAGTATTTACCAATCGAGTGGTGATTAAGATGATCAAGATATTTCTTCTGTGAGATCAAGTTTTTAAAGTCAGACTCTATAAGGACAACACCTAATTTCAAGCGGCATTTTGTGGATCCCTAATGATCTCTAGTCAAGTAATCTTTGATGGTGGGGTCTATCAAGAATCCTTGTCAATCCCCATTAGTATGTAGAAGTCAAGTATCATATGAAGTATTGAATCAATGATGAATCAAGTAATGAATTTTAAAACTTCAAAGATTTTGAAAGAGAGGAAGTGTGAAAGATCGCTTGGTATATGTCTAGTTGATCAAAATATTATAAAGATATTAGAGTAACTCTTAGAATACTAAGGAAATATACACATTCACCTAAAAGTGTTTTTAACTTCTCTAAATATGTTAAACACCTTAAAATCTATAGAGGAACCGTCAAGGTACTTGTGGGATTAATCAGGGATGTTCTTGATAATTTAGGAAGCTTATATACACTGCCTAATTGATTAAGGTTCTTAACCAATCAATTAAAGCAAGGTATAAAACCTCTTAATCGATTAAGAACACTCCTAATCGAATAAGACACTAGCTATGGTAGGTTTTCTTTTTTGGGAACCATAGTTCCGTATTTGGAAGTTCATAATCAATTAACCATATGGCTTAATCGATTATGACATTTAAAGGCCCGTGAATCTTTTTTTCTTTTTGTGCAAGATTGTTCACGTATAAATAAAGGGTCTTCTTCACTTTCAAAACACAACAAAAAACATGTTTTTATATGCTTTCTCACTTTCTACTCTCTTTTTTTTCATTTCTTTCTTTTTCACTAAATTGCCTTAGTGCTTTGAGAGTGAAAAATATCAGTGAGGTTTTTGTTTATTCTGGTGTTGGGGTATTCTTGTAATTCACACAACAAGACTTTGTCTCTTGTGTAATATCTTCTGTGAGAAATTGTTGTTTGGTTTGTGAGTTAAGTCAATAAAAGTTCTCGTTTGATTTGTCAGATTGTCCGTTAAAATCTCTTGTTTGGTTGGTGGAATTGTCCGTTTGAATCTCTATTAGGTTGTTGAGTTCAGTTTGGTGTAAAAGTTTTGTTTGGTTATGAGAGTGTACTGGTATAAAGTATTATTTTTTTGCTTGAAAAATAATCATTGTAAAACTCATGTTTGATTATAAGAAGGTTCATGGATATAACATGTGAAAAAGGAATATGTCGAGTAGTTTGGTCGAACTTCTATAAATATTTAGTGTAATTCTCCCAACTCATATATATCTTTATATTTTTACTGTTTATTTATTATTGTTGTACATGTGGTTCCATATTTTCTTTATTCTGATTTTTTTCTGTTCCGCTATTTATTTTTTGTTTGACTTACAGAATTATTCTAAATAATTATATATATTAAAAAAATTAATAATATTTTTCAAACCTCCATAATTTACTTCCCTCTTATATTTAGAATCATTTGTCCGACGATCATTATTTGTTTGGATCTATAATTCTAACTCATTAAATAAAGTATCATAACAAATTCATTGTGAAATTGTGAACCTTTTGAATGAATAATTCTACAAAATAATTTATATATTCTTCTATTAATATTTTTGTATATTATTTTTACTTAGTTTTTTTACCAATACATAGTGAAAGGTAGATCTTTATAAACATTTGGTAATGTTTTTTTTAATCTTGGAGCATCTCTAGTTTGATCTTATAGTATTTCTAATGCATATACTTAACATGATATATATATATATATATATATATATATATATATATATATATATATATATATATATATATATATATATATATATATATATATATATATATATATATATATATATATATATATATATATATATATATATATATATATATATATATCTATATATATATATATATATATATATATATATATATATATATATATATATATATATATATCTATATATATATATATATATATATATATATATATATATATATATAGTTAGAGAATATGTCACATATAAGAATGATTTTGAAAGTGGAGAATGTATGCTTATGTTTTTATGCGTAATATTATTATCATGCTTGTCTTTATGTTCCCTTGTTGCCTTAAAATATGTTCTTAACTTAATTTATTATAACATTTGTTTTAAATGATAAATTCTTTTGTAAAAAAGAATTAAAATTATATTATAATATTAGTAAATCACTGTTATTTTTATTATACTCTTAAATAATTATTTATTTATTTTTTAATTTCTTTCTCTCTATTAGTAATAAAGAAGAAGAATTTGGTATAATAGCTTATAATATTTTTTCTTCATATTAATTTAATTATGTTTCTTATTATACCTGCAAGTGAAAAGAATCCATTATAATTGAATATTAAAGAGGAAGGCAGTATACTTGAGTGAAGTATTATAATCTAATTAAAAATAGTGTACTAGTATTGTTAATTTGATTATTTAATTAATAAAATATGGTTGATATAATTAATTATTAATTAATTATATTTTAATATATTATTATTAAATATTAATTATTAATTAATTATTTTATTGAGCTTTGTGTTTAAGAGATCGTAGTAATTGTTAAATCATTTAAACTAAATGAGAAATCATTACTATCAATCATTTAACTATGGTTAGATCTTATTAAATAATTAATCCACTCTAAAAACTCTAAACAGTTTTTATTATTTTTTATTATTCTTTAATTAAATAATACACATGATATAATTTATATCTATTTGATTCAATATGACTTCCCTTTTTATTTTTTATATTACTACTGTTCTAGATATTTGTAAAAATAAATTATCAATAGTATAAAATAATTTTTTTCTGTCAGGCTTCATAATTTCACGTGCATTAATGTGTTCCTCCATCTCACGAGAGGACATGTCATTTCTCATTTAATTCTCACATTGTATTCACAAGAAAATGTGCTTATTCTAGAGGAACCACGTTAGCCATTAAAGATGATACGTTTGCAGTTTGTCAAATAAGGGAAAGAGAGTTCTGTCTCTACTATTTCTTGACCCATTTGTGACACTAAATTTCTTTGCATTTATTATCCTATTTACTTTTTGGGGTTACATTGGGTTGGGAACACCAACTCTTTAATACTAACATTGATTGGTGCATAAAACAAAAAAATTGACCAAGTTGGGTCATTAGATGAAAATTTGTGCAACCATGCATGTGAGAAGAAATGAAAGTTTCACCTAACTTATTGATGTTTAGTAGAGTAGGTGAGTTGATTAGAACATGAATAAATTAAAAAGGGTTAAGTCCAAGTCATAAAAGCTAAAGTTGGTTGGGATTGATTGAGTAAGCTATATAAGTGAAATTTCCCCTAGATAAAGCAAAAGCCAAAAGCTATATATTGCACTAACGTGACATCTTGTATTGTATATATCACCAATAAGCAATACACACAAAATTTGCTAGGGTTAGCTTAGCAAATCTTGTAGATTTGTACTTCATGTGTATTGCTTTGTAATTATCAGAAAATAACAAGTTAAAATATAAATAAAATGAAACTGTTTTATTATTCATTGCAGCATATGTGAAACAATTTTACTGCTTTAAATAATTAATTTCAATTTTAAAACTTTTAATCAAGCTTAACATTAAAAGACTGAAACCATTGCCTAACCCCTCAATAATTTTATTTTTTTTATATTTTAATTGTAGGTTCTATTAAAATATCATATAGGGTTATAAACTTTTTAAATGTAAATTTGAGTGTATGAAAATATTCCTACGCCCTTTTTCACACAAAATATTTATATAGTAACTATTTTGTATGAAAAATGACGTAGATTTATAAACAGTACGCGAATAATATATAAAAGTGAATGTAAACAATATTTATGAATAATACACGTGAATAGTGATTTGAAGTAGTGAAAAAATTGATTAATGAAGTGACAAAGTTGATTGACAAACATCCATATATTAAAAATAATTGTTAGTTAATAAAAAATAAAAATTTATTAATAAAATTATAAAATTGATTAATAAACGTTCAGATATTAAAAATAATTTTAAACAACTACAAAAATTAATTAATATAAATTATAAAATTGATTAATAAAATTAAAAATTAATTAATAAATATTTAAATAATAAAAAGTTAATAATAAAAATATTTTTTTATGTTTTTTTAAAATAATATATTATTGTTCACCGGTATAGATGTACATTGTATTAGAATAATATTTTTCTAAAATGATATTTCCTCCGACCAGGCAGATAATTAGTGTAGGTGTGGAAGTACACATCATCCCGTGGTAGCCAATTTAGATGTTCACTTGTATATTTGGTTATCTTCAAACTATAAAAAATTATCATTTATTTTTCAAATTTAGTTGCTTATGACACATTTGACAGGTTAAACAATAACTCTTGCACATCCGAAACAAATAAGATGATCTTGATTTCCAAAGAATGTAAGAGATCTCCATTTAAATACCTAACACAAAGTTTGATCACGTGGTAGTAACCATAGAAGAGTCGAAGGATTTGTCAAAACTGACAAAGGAAGAGCTTCAAGGGACGCTTGAATCTCATGAACAAAGAATGACTGAAAGAGTTGCAGGAAAGTCGAAGAGTGATATGGGTTTGCATGCGCAATCAACAAAAGAAAGGAAAGGCAAAGTAAGCTGGAATGGCAACAAAGGCAGATGAGGCTACAACGATTCGATTGGTCAAAATCAACCAGAAGGAAACTGGTCGAATAAGAGAAAACCTTGGAACCAAGGCAACCAAATAGGTGGTGGTCAAAAGTCAGACAAGAATCACATTCAGTGTTACAATTGTTAGAAGCATAGTCATTATTCTAGTGATTGTCCAGAAAAGAAGAAGAATCAAGAAACTTATGCAAAAGCTGGCGAAACATGAAGAAGAAGAGATGTTGCTGATGGTTACAACGAGAGATGAAGAGAGATTTAAGGACCAATGGTACTTGGACTCAGGATGCTCATTACACATGTCTGGAAGGAAAGATTGGTTTGTCAATGTAAAATCCTCAATGAAGAACATGGTGAAATTTGCAAATGACAACACTCTAGCAGCTGAAGGTGTTGGTGATGTTCTGATTTTGAGGAAAGATGGCAAGAGGTCAGTAATTTCAAATGTATTGTACATGCCAAGCATGAAGATCAATTTGCTCAGCATAAGGAAGTTAGTCAAAAAGAACTACAAGGCGTCGATCGGAGACAAGATGATGAGAGTTCTCGATTAAAATGGAAGGTTGATCTTGAAGGCTCTAATGTCTCAAAATAGAACCTTCAAGATTTAGCTAAATGTGATGGAGCATAAGTTCCTTGCAACAACAGCCAACAAAGACGAATGGATATGGAATTATAGACTTGGCCATCTCAATTTCAAATACATCAGAGATTTGAAGAGAAGAAATATGGTTTCAGGATTACCAAAAATCGACATTCCAAACGAAGTGTGTGAATAATGTGTGCAGGTGAAGCAACACAAGAACAACTTTAGTAAGGATGTAGGAAGCAGGTCGAAGGCAATTCTTGAAGTCATATACTCTGATGTATGTGGTCATATCCAGGTGCATTCGATTGGAGGTAACAAATACTTTGTTACATTCATAGATGATTTCATTCAAAAATTTATGGGCTTACACGATCAAAAAGAAAAGTGAAGTGATCGAGGTATTTGCCAAGTTTAAATCTATGGCCGAAAGACAAAGCGGTCGAAAGATCAAGATTCTGAGGACTGATGGTGGTGGAGAATATGTGTCGAAAGACTTCGACGCATTATGTGTGAAAGAAGGGATTGTGTTTGAGGTGGTGCCACCCTACACTTCACATCAGAATGGAGTCACAAAAAGGAAGAATAGAACCATCATGAATATGGTGAGAAATATGTTGAAAGGCAAGCATCTACCCAAAGAATTATCGGGAGAAGTTGTGTCGACTGCAACATATATCCTGAACAGATGTCCGATGAAGAAGCTAGAAGGAATCACGCTAGAAGAATGTTGGTATGGCGTCAAGCCTAGCTTGAGTCATCTGAAGGTGTTTGGATCTATAGCACAAGGACTTATGTCAGATCAGTTGAGAAGAAAAATTGACGACAAGTCAAGTCAGATGATCCTGATAGGATATCATTCGACTGGAGGATACAAGTTGTTCGACCCAGTGAACAAGCAAGTGGTGATCAGCAGGGACGTGATCATAGATGAGCTTAAGGAATGAGATTGGACTGAGAATGTTAAGAATGATTAGGTGAGAATCTTATGTGATGAACCAGCTAGTGAAGTCAAAAGAGAAGTTCGACAAGAAGTTAGAGGTGAAGCAGGCCCAAGCAGACCTCAAAGAACAAGACACATGCCTGCAAGGTTGCAAGAATGTGTGATTACATCAGATGATATGGTCAATAAAAAAGGTGAGCTAATACACTATGTTTTCTACGTAGATGTCGAACCAATCAATGTAGCTGAGGCATTGAAAGATTCAAAGTGGGTGAAAGCAATGAACGAAAAACTGAAGTCAATAGAAGTTAACAACACTTAGTCACTTGTCGAATTTCCCCAAAACAAGAAGGCAATCGATGTGAAATGGGTATACATCTTGTATTGTATATATCACCAATAAGCAATACACACAAGATTTACTAGGGTTAGCTTAGCAAGTTTTGTAGATTTGTGTTTCATGTGTATTACTTTGTAATTATCAGAAAATAACAGGTTAAAATATAAATAAAATGAAACTATTTTATTATTCATTGCAGCATATGTGAAACAATTTTACTTCTTTAAATAATTAATTTTCATTTTAAACCTTTTAATCAAGCTTAACATTAAAAGACTGAAACCATTGCCTAACCCCTCAATGAATTTTGGATTGTTTTCTATATTTTAATTATAGTTTCTATTAAAATATCATATAAGGTTACAAACCTTTTAAATGTAAGTTTGAGTGTATGAAAATATTTCTACACCTTATATCGTATATATTCTTTATCGTATTTATACGATAAACATTCTATTTTTTAAATAAAAAATATATTTATAAATAATATACGAACAATACATAAAAATACACATGAACAGTGTCTATAAATAAACACGTGAATAGTGATTTGAAATAATGAAAATAAATTGGTTAATCAAGTGACGAAGTTGATTAATAAACATTCAGATATTACAAATAATTTTTAATTAATAAAAAATGAAAATTTGTTAATGAAACTATAAAATTGATTAATAAAAATTCAGATATTAAAAATAATTTTAAACAACCATCAAAATTGATTAATATAAATTATGAAATTGGTTAATAAAATTATAAAATTAATTAATAAACGTTTAAATAATAAAAAATTAATAATAACAATTTTTTTAATATTTTAAAAATAATATATTATTATAATATATTATTGTTCACCATATTAAAATACGGCATAAATGTATATTATGTAGGAATAATATTTTTCTAAAATGATATTTCCTCCAACCAAGCCGGTGTGGAAGTACATATCATCCGGTAGTAGCCAATTTAGATGTTCACTTATATATTTTGTTATCATCAAACTATAAGAAATGATCATTTATTTTTCAATTTTAGTTGCTTATAACACATTTGACAGGTTAAACAACTCACCATGACATACCTATTCTCTTGCACATCCGAAACAAATAAGATGATCTTGGATTTCCAAAGAATGTAAGAGATCTCCATTTAAATACCTAACACAAAGACAACCAAACCTTTCTATTAGGATTATAAAAGTGTCTAGTCCTTTTATATACTTTTTATAATAAAAATTGTAATAATTGAGATCAAAATCAAACTCCCACTTAGTTTTAAGTCTAGATACAAACCAAAACCATGTCATTGTTTTGACACTTTCAACAACTACATCAATCTCTCATGCAACTCCTTTGAATAATATTGTTGAATTATAATTCCTTGTGTTGAAGCAGATTGTTCGACAAAAGTAAGAAAGTGTCGAACACTTAGTGTGTCGAGTTGTACTAGTGTATTGAAGTGTCTAAGCATGTAGAGTCAGCAAAAGAAGCATGAGAAATTCTGGAGAAGTCGTTTAGAGGCGGGGAGAAGGTGAAAGATGTGAGGTTACAAACTCACAAAAGGACGTATGAATTTCTTCAGATGGAAGACAATGAAAGCATAAATGATTTCTTCACTAAGGTTATGAAATTGGTGAGTCAAATCAAGTTATATGGAGAAATGTTGACATCAAGATCTGTTGTTCGAAAGATCTTTAGGTCGTTGGCTCCAAAGTTTGACCACGTGGTAGTAGCCATAGAAGAGTCGAAGGATTTGTCAAAACTGACAAAGGAAGAGCTTCAAGGGATGCTTGAATCTCATGAACAAAGAATGACTGAAAGAGTTGCAGGAAAGTCGAAGAGTGATATGGCTTTGTAGGCGCAATCAGCAAAAAAAAAGGAAATGCAAAGTATGTTGAAAGGAAGAATAGAACAATCATGAATATGGTGAGAAGTATATTGAAAGGAAAGCATCTATCCAAAGAATTATGGGGAGAAGCTGTGTCGATTGCAACATATATCCTGAATAGATGTTCGATGAAGAAGCTAGAAGGAATCACGCCAGAAGAATGTTGATATGGTGTCAATCCTAACTTGAGTCATCTGAAGGTGTTTGGATCTATAACACAAGGACTTGTGCCAGATCAGTTGAGAAGAAAACTTGATGACAAGTCAAGTAAGATGATTCTGATAGGATATCACTTGACTGGAGGATACAAGTTGTTCGACCCAGTAAACAAGCATGTGGTGATCAGCAGGGACGTGATCATAGATGAGCTTAAGGAATGAGATTGGACTGAGAATGTTAAGATGGATTCAGTCAGAATCTTATGTGATGAACTAACTAGTGAAGTCGAAAGAGAAGTTCTACAAGAAGTCAGAGGTGAAGCAGGCCCAAGAAGACCTCAAAGAACAAGACACGTGCTTGCAAGGTTACAAGAATGTGTGATTACATCAAATGATGTGGTCAATGAATAAGGTAAGTTGGTACACTATGCTTTCTATGCAGATGTCGAACTAGTCAATGCAGTTGAGACATTGAAAGATTCGAAGTGGGTGAAAGCAATGAACGAAGAACTGAAGTCAATCGAAGTCAACAAAACTTGGTCACTTGTCGAATTTCCCCAAGACAAGAAGGCAATCGATGTGAAATGGGTATACAAGGTGAAGTTGAATCCTAAAGGAGAAGTGACTCGACACAAGGCGAGACTTGCAGCGAAAAGATTTCTTCAGAAAGAAGGAATCAACTTCAACGAAGTTTTTGCACCTGTTTCTAGGATCAAAACAATCAGGTTGGTTGGTTGTCTTACAAACATGAACAACTGGAAGATGTGCCAGATGGATATGAAATATGAATTATTTAATAACCCCTTAGAATAAGAAGTTTATGTTGCACAACCAGCTAGGTTTGTGAAACAAGGCGAAGAAAGAAAGGTGTACAGGCTGCATAAAGCCTTGTACGGACTTAGACAAGCTCTAAGAGCTTGGAACATAAAGATAGATGGATTTCTAAGGGAGAAGAAATTTGTGAAGTACAAAATTGAACATGAAGTATATTTAAGAAGAAGAAAGAGCGAATTGCTTATACTATATCTCTATGTCAATGACTTATTGATAACAAGTAGCTGCAAGAAGGAGATCAAAGACTTCAAAGGTGATCTCAACAAGGAATTCGAAATGTCAGATCTAGGTTACATATCATACTTCCTTGGCATCAAATTCTACAAGAGTGGTAGAGGTTTGATGATGCATCAAAGAAGCTATGTAGGTGAAATACTCAAGAGATTTGAGATGCAAGATTGCAACCTAACTTCGACACCAACTGAGCCCAGATTACAACTGTCGAAAGATTCAGATGATGTCGACCCAACCCAATATAAAAGACTTATTGGGTCACTTCGATACCTTTGTCACACAAGGCCTGACTTAGCATACAGTGTAGGCATGGTGAGTAGATTCATGTATAAGCCAAATGTATCACATCTAGCAACGACGAAGAGGATACTAAGGTATCTAAAAGGAACTCTCGACTATGACATTTTGTTTCCTGCAACTGATGAAGGAAAATAATTCAAATTAGTGTGATACACCGACTCAAGTTGGTGTAGTGATGTTGAGGATCGAAAATCCACAG
This sequence comes from Lathyrus oleraceus, assembly GCF_024323335.1. NCBI lineage: Eukaryota > Viridiplantae > Streptophyta > Magnoliopsida > Fabales > Fabaceae > Lathyrus > Lathyrus oleraceus. Next base: position 11,367,487 of record NC_066579.1, on the reverse strand, counting down.
TTGGTTATGTGTTTATACTAGGTGGTGCACCAGTTTCTTGGAGTTCGAGAAAGGAACCAGTAGTGGCATTATCGTCGTGCGAAGAAGAATAAATAGATGTTTCCCTTTGTGCATGTCAAGCAACGTGGATGGTGAATCTGGTCGAAGAGATAACAACAAAGAGTCATGAAGCAATTACCATGAAGATCGACAATATGTCATCTATCAATTTGGCGAAGAATCCGGTAGCACATGATAGAAGAAAGCACATAGAAATGAGGTTCCATTATCTTCGAGAGCAGTTAGCAGATGGGAAGATGAATGTGGAACACTGCAGAATTGGGAATCAGATTGCAGACATCATGACAAATGGAGTGTAGGTCAAAGTGTTTAGAAGACTAAGAGCAATGATGAATGTAGATAGCTTAAACACAATGAATTAGGTGGTGTGCTGAATTGTAATTCCTTGTGTCAAAGCAGGTTGCTCGACAGAAGAAAGGAATTGTCTAGTCACCTAGTGTGTCGAGTTGTACTAGTGTGTCGAAGTGTTGAAACATGTTGCTTCACACAAGATTTCGACTTAGGCCTATTTTTAGTAGTGTTAACTATTTTGGGCTTTGACTTAGAGAGTAAGTTAACCTAAATCTATAAATAGAAGGAGTAACCCTTATTCTTGTAATGTTGTATTCATAACATTGTGTTCATAGGATTTTGCAGTTGCAAAGTGAATAAAGAAGTTTTCCACAGGTTATGGGCAAAGAGAAACTCTGCAGAAAATATTCTTCTTCTCCATCATTCTTTTCTTTCTCAATTGTTGTTCTCTTTTTTATTGTTATTATGTGGGTGATAACAATCTTGTTCATCAAGATTGAAAGAAATTCTACATAGGTTGTGGTGGGTTTCCAACAAATACTTCATTCCTCTTCAACCATAGACACCACCAAGAAGTTAACCAAATAATTATCTTCAAGTTTCTTGGAACCTTTCCTTTCATAAATTTTCTAAACGGCAGGAAATGTTAAGTTCCTATTAATTTTGTGATCCTTACTACCCCCATCCACTTGGACACCTTCTTCCACACCATTGTTGCAAGCGGACATAGGTGTTATAGTTGTAATTCAAATTCAGTTTCATTTGTTTTTAATTTGATTTGCATTTGAATTTAATTTAATTTGGGTTTGGCTAAAGTTTAATTTCAGTTTGTAATAGAATTTTCATTGTAACCATTTTTGCATCTGAGAGTAAAAGTTAATTACCGAATCTCTCTCTCTCTCTCTCTCTCTCTATCTATCTATATATATATATATATATATATATATATATATATATATATATATATATATATATATATATATATATATATATATATATATATATATATATATATATATATATATATATATATATATATATATCTCCCACCATCTTATTCATTCTTGTGCACCAACAATTGATATATAGAGCTCCTAGTTCAGATTCAAGAACGGGAAACACGAGTGTACGTGAGGCGTATGTGATTGATTCTACTCATGCAATTCACAGTGAATTTGCACAAGAACGAAGGTGAATAGCGGAAACGGTAGCTTGGACACAAAGCTTCCAATATTTGATGGAAAGAATAGGAATCAGTGGATGATTCATATGCGTGTGTTATTTACTACTCAAGATGTTCTTGATCTCGTCAATGACGGTTACATGGCGGTTATAGCACATGCAACTTAAGCATAGAGAAACGTGCATAGAGAAGCGAGGAAGAAGGATCAGAAGACGTTATATATCCATCAGTATATAGATACAAATGTGTTTGAGAAAATCTTTGATTCAACGACGACGAAGAATGTGTGGGACATACTGGTACAGTGTTATGACAGTGATGCATCACTGAAGAAGGTGGAACTTCAGTCTCTATGTAAGAAGTATGAGAATCTCAACATGAAGAACAATGAGAAAGTACCTAATTACATCTCTAGAGTGATTTTGATCGCAAATAGGATGAAAATTTATGGAGAAACTCTTTCTGAAAAAGTAATCATTGAAAAGATACTGAGATCACTTACTCCTCGGTTTGATTACATTGTTGTAGCAATTGAACACTCTAAGGACCTCAGTACCATGAGAATTAAAAATATGCATAATAGTATAAACACACAAGAGTTGTGTCTGACTGAGAGAAATTCTGAAAGAGAGGTAGAGCAGACTCTGAAAGCGTCTTTTGTTAAGAAGAATCAGAAGCAGTCTTGGTCAGAGGTCAAGAAGAGACATGGTGGTGGTTATCAGAAGTTAGAAGCCTCCAACTCTGATGAGGAGAAACATCATAAGGGAAATGAGAAGTTTGACAAGAAAAGGGTTCAATGCTACTGTTGTAAGAAGTTTGGCCATTTTGCAGCTGACTGTTGGTCAACCAAGGAAAGGAAATCAGAATAAGCAAACATAGTCAGAGGAGACTTTGATGATGAATCTGTACTATTTATGGCTTCTAAATCTGATGGTGAATATTTGGTATACTGGTGGTATATAGGCACTGGATGCTCAAATAGCCTAACTTGAAACAAAAAATGGCTAATTAATTTTGACTCTAGAAAGAGGATAAAGATTAGATGTGTTGATGATAAGTATCTAAATATTGAAGGAATGAGAAATGTCAAAGTCAGAGTGAAGAATGAAAAAACTGTTAATTTATGATTGAGTTCAGAAGAAAGACATGGGTATCACTCATCAAGTCTAAACATGAGGTGTTTGTTGAGTTTCAGAAGTTCAAGGTGAAGGATGAAAACCGAAGTGGTCTCGTTACCAAGCTACTTTAAGGATTCTGAGGTATATTAAGGGGGCTCTGAAGTATGGATTTTTGTTCCCTTCTAGTGAAAAGACTAACTTAGAGCTGATGTGTTACTTAGACTCTGATTGGTGTGGAGACAGAGTTTACAGAAAAAGTAATTCTAGATATTTGTTTAAGTATTTGAGAAGTCTTATTTCTTGATGTTCCAAGAAGCAACCAGCTGTTGCTTTGTCAACCCGTGAAGTAGAATATATTGCAGGTGTTATGGCTGCATGTCAAGCTATTTGACTTTTGAATTTACTGCAGGATCTGAATATCAAGGTAAACAAGCCTCTGAAGATGATGATTGATAACAAGTCTACAATCAATCTTGTCAAGAATCCAATGCTGCATGGGAAAAGAAAGCATATTGAGACTAAGTATCATTTTCTGAGAAGTCAAATTCATAATGGAGTACTAGAGTTATGCATTGTAGCATCCAGAAGCAACTGACAAATGTTTTGACAAAAGCGATCAAGACTGATCATTTTTCCACTTATGGGATAAAATTGGTGTTATTAATTTTGATTAGTTAAATTCTGAATTAAGGGATAATGTTGAAGGGTACTCCAATATTTTAGTATTTAGCCTACATGGCATTATTATTTGTGCATATATAGTATTGTAGTTGTCAACAATTATATCTACTGAATATATAGTGCAGTGTGTGTGCAACCATTTTATTGTAACTGTTTTAGTAGAGTAGTGGAAATTTGTTATTATCTCTTCTCTCTTCTTCCATCTTCATCTTCTTCATCTTGTGCACCAACAAAGAAGCTGAATGTTAATCAAATCATGTAACTTGATAACAACAACAACAAAATCATGTAACTCTTGGGTTAAATTAGAAAATCTTATATGTTTTACGTTTGGTGTATTGCTTTGAAATTAATAAAGAAAAATGAATAATAAGTAAAATAGACAAAAAGAAATTGTTGTATTATTAATGAGTTTAGTTTAAGTATCATAACATAACTCATACTAGCATGTATTCACCTGATTTCATCTCGATTTTGACAGAAAAAATCCGTTTTGACTGAATTTGAGTCTGAATTTGGATTATCTTCGCTTATAGAATATGACAACGGGTCGGATAATGAAGATATTAATACTCACCCCGAACCATCCCCCGAACATGATCCATTTATTTTATTATGTATTTTATTATTTAAGTTTGATAATTTGAAATATTAAATATGTTATCAATGTTTTAATATTTTGATTTGTATTTGATATTTCAAATATTTGGAATGTATGTATGAAATTTTCTGAGATTGTTTTATTTTAACGTTTGTAATGTAATTTGATTTTGAAAAAATAAATATTTTATTAAAATAAATTGATTTATCTAAATAGATTGTAGAAGGACGCGGATATCCAAATCCATTTAAGTTTTAATTCTTCATCTTCATTAAAGAACGGAGCGGAAAATAAAAATTATTAAATTTTAAATTATAAATGCATCATTTCAATTCATAGACATGATTTTTAAAATGATTAAAATTAAAATTAAATACATCTAATAATTTAACGGTTCTGATTAATTTATGTAAAACTTTTTTCATAATAAAGGAGTGCATCGATTAAATTCTAAATAAATTACTCATAATATTTTAAAAGAATCTAAAATAGTGAATGCATGTATTGATTAAATTCTAAACAAATATTTTATAATATTTTAATTGAATTAAATGAGTGTTCTTTATTGATCCAAAATTTAATATCTAAAGATAATATTTATTTATATTTATATATTGATATAAACAATTTATTAGTATTTATAAATTTACAACTTAGAAAAAATTTAAATAAATTATTTAAAATATTTTAAAAAATCTATAAAGACAAACAACAGAAATCATTGCTTAAATATAAGAGATTAATTAAAATACACTGACAGTGTAAAAGGATTTTACATTGTCAGTTAATCATAAACGTCAAATATTAAAAGAAGTTTGACTTTTATTTTAAAAATCTTTAAAGTAATACAAACGGATGATGGTGATGAATCGACGGTGTAAAACTTTTTACACTGACAGTGTATAGTAATTAATCTCTAAATATAAATGCATTTGCATGTAATAAATAAAATAAGGCTTAAATATGTCAATTGTCTATTCATGTATATTCATTGAATTCTTGGTTTTCATATATATATATATATATATATATATATATATATATATATATATATATATATATATATATATATATATATTAATTCTTTTTGATATTAGTAATAAATTGATGCTTTAAAAACTCAAGTGTCACCTTATGGATGTTTTGATATTCAGAAATTATTTTCTTTACAAATATAGAAACAGAAATTAAAAACATGCTATGAAAAATATATTTTTTAAAGATTTTTAAATAACGTATCTTATTGTGTCCCCAACTATCAGTTAAGCTCAAACTAAAAAAAAACTTCACTAAATAAGTAGTTTTAAATTTAATTGGGTTTTTAAAAATGAATAGTATAAACCCATTTTCTATGAAGAACCACTTATTTCTAAGATTATTAGAAAATGAAATCTAACAAAAACCTTTTGTGTTTGACAAAGAGCATCTTATAAATTTTAGAACATAGAGCGTGTTTTGAAGCCACTTAATTCTAGAATCCAAACAATTTCAATATATCTCATGCTCAGAAATTGAAACTCATGTTTACCATATTTCCTATCATTTTTTCAAACCATACTAAAAGCCTCTTTACAACATGAAGTTTGTGTTTCAAACGACAATTAAATCATCTATGAACTTCATACACATGACTTTTGTATAATTAAAATGTAACATGGCTTCTATCATTTTTGTATAAGTCTGGTGGAACATAAATTCCACAGAAAGGTGTTATAGTCCCAATTGGTTGAAAACATTTCTAAAAACATGTTGCATTTACTGGCGTATAAAAAATGTCGAGTGGAGGGAATGCTACAGATGATGACTACATGTGTCCACTACATGACATGAAGTAGAATTTAACATCGAATAAGCTTGCATCTTCCATTTATTATAGGATTGTTTTAGAGCTTAATGGTTGAGCTATTATCCAAAGTATCATTGTACAAATTGTTCAATTGCTCTTCTTTTTCTTGTTCCTTTCTAGATCAGTCGCATAGTCACTTTCATAGGCATGGGAGGCAGCTCATCCTCTTTAGTTTCATTTGCCTCTTCTTTATTGTCACTTTCATATTGAGAACCATCATTTCTATTTTCATTTTCTTCTTCTGAAATTTCTTCATTTCCATTAGCCACATTAGTCTCAATGATATTTTTATCATTGCTTTCATCAATGTAACATTATTGGTTGACCCCGCTGTCTTCCTCTGATGTTGCTTGCCCTGATTCCAACCTTTAGACTCTTCAAAGACAATGTTTCTTATAACCATGATTTTATTCTCAACTAGATCATAAAGCTTGTAAGCTTTGGACTCATCGCTCATTCCTATGCACACACATGATACTCTTGACATCTAACTTCTTTCTTTGTCCATCTGGAATACCGCTAAGCAGCCGAATACTCTAAAATGATGCACATCAGGTTTTAGATCACTCCATATTTCTTCTTAAGTGATATCATCATTCACACCCAATGTAATATTCTATTGAGCACATAGGTAGCCCATTTAGATGCTTCAGGAAATAATCTATTTGGCATACTTCTTCCAATCAACATGCTTCTAATCTAGAGATGAGCAAAAATATGGTTAACCAAACTATGTTATTAAACTGAATTGAATTGCATCATAGAATAATTCAACTACTTGAATGATTAATGAACTGAACCATATAATTCAAACAATTCTAATTCAGTTTAAAACCGGTTCATAATCAGTTTTCTTTTATAAACTGCTTTAATTATATAAATAATTTTTTTTATAAAAAGAAGAAGAAGAATTAATGAGAGTGAAAAAAAAATATGGAAATTAAAAAATATTTGTAATTATGAAAACTAAAAAATATTTTATTGAAAATTAAAAATAAAATTAAAAAAATATATAGTTTTTTAGAAAAAAAATCTAAAAAGAAATATTTTGTATTCCATAAAATAAAAAGTACTTTTTATTCATTAAAAATATAATTTAATATAAAATAAAATAAAAAATTATTGTTTTTTGAAATAGAAATATTCTAGAAAAAGAAATTTTGAAAAATAAAAATTTCGGAATTTGTAATGAAATTTTTTCCCCAAAATTTTAAATTTTATTATTCTGAAACTTTTTCTATTGAAAAAAAATATAATTTTATATTTTTCCAAAAAAAAAACTTTGAAAAATATTTATTCTGAATATTTTCTCCCGAAAAATTAAAATTAAAATAATTTTTTGACAGAAATTTTTAAAAAATTTATTCCGATTTTTTTTCTTTTTTTTCACAAAAATAAAAAATTTAAATTAATTATTTTTATAAAATTAAAAAAGTTGATTTTAAAAGAGTTCAAATTATAAAAATTGATTTTAAAAGAGTTCAAATTATAAAATTGATTTATACTTGCAAATTAGTTATAAACTAGTTTATAAACACAAAATGGTTATAAACTAATTTTATACTGAATTGAAACCATTTTAGCAGTTAACTGTATTTTTTTTATAATGGTTATTAGAAACTGAACTGAACTATAAATATGATTTGGTTCCGTGCAGTTCATAAATCATGAACACCCCTATTCTAATCATATTCATTAGATTCCTATTCTTTCTTTCTGACATTCCAATTTTTTTTTTGGAGTGTAGGGTAGTCACTTGCCTTTTGATCCCATGAAAGCTGTAAAAATAATTAAATTTAATATATGTAAATTCACCTCCTCTATCTGTTCTAAGACATAAGATATGGTGACCTAATTCTTTTTCCACCAAGGCCTTAAATATTTGGAAAATATCAAGTGCACCACCTTTTTTATGCTAAAATAAATCCAAGTCATTCTACTAAAGTCATATTAGAAGGTTATGAAGTACATCTTTCCATCATTAGATTCAGGTTTGATATGCCAACACACATCTGAGGGATGAGTTCAAGCTTTATATTGGTTCTTCACGATGCTTTCTCGAAAATATCTTCTCTTTGTTGTTTTTTCATTATTCAGTCAGTGCAAGTCTTTTTCACTTCTTTCAGTTCATGTAGCTTTTTCACCATTTCCTTTTTTATCAAAGTATTCAGGTCTTTGAAACAAAAATGGCCATATCTGTAATGCCATAGTTGTGTGTCATCTTCTCTTGCAGCTTTTAGGAACATGGGAATGGTAACATGAGATTATATGATAAACATTCTATTAGATCACATATAGTTCCTTTGGAAGGTTTTTTTCTCTAGGAAGGGCCCCAATAATGGAAGCAATGTAGTGTCGTTTCTCTTTTCGATATTCCACTTCCTCGTTATTATTATCTTTCCTCCCCTTTTTTCCGCTTAGAGCCTCAATAGGTTTCTTCGGGGAACACCTTCTCTTGGAAAGAGAGTTATTTCTTCTTTGGTTACTCATCTCGTCCCATGTGACCTTTCTTTCGATATTGATCGTCTCTTCGTCCTCCTTCTCAGGTATACCTAGTGAGCTATCCTTTTATATCAATTCTTTAATTGCATTCTTTAGTTAGATGCATTTATTAGTGTCATGGTTGTGACTTTTGTGGAAACAAAGCAATTTTGACTTATCTATCCTAGCTGACTCTCTAACCGAATACGGGTTCCTAATCTCGGCTTCTTTGAACTCACTATTTGTGTATTCTCACAAATTTTTATCCCTCGACGTGTTTAAAGGTTTGTATATATAAAAAATGGCTCGAGGTCCTCGGTCTCTGTAATTTTTGCGATGATTACTATCTTTTTCTAGTGCTTGACCATATCTTGGGTTTCTCTTTCCCCGAGTCTTCTTTTCATCCAAGAGCGCTTCTTCATAGTTGATAAAGGGTTAGTCCCTATTCAGTAGGTTACTTAAGCTTTATGCTCATTCCATCCCCAGATTTTCTAAGAACATCATTCAAACTACACTCTCTTTTTCAATTACCCATTTTAATATGTCATTTGTACCTCAAACTTCCACTGCTACCTTGGAAAACGGTAGTATTAAATGATTTAATCCATGGACCAAATTAAATAATTTAATTGATTAAATAATGATTTAATCTATTAAGGCACTCCAAAAGGCAACAATATAATCCTTAAAAGGAAACCCTAAATGGCTATATGTTTTAATCGATTAAAAGTGTTTCTGATTAATTATGAACTCATTTTCCTTGCACTAGTTGACTGACTATGTCCATAATCATTTAGGTAGTGTAAAAACTACCCATATTGATTATAAATACTTATTAATCACCCCACACCAGCCTTGATAGATTTTCAAGAGATTTTGAGATGTGGAATATGTTTTAAGAAACTTGTGTGTGAAGGGGGGGGGGGGGCGTGTGCGTGTGAGTGTGTGAGTGAGTGTGTGTGTGTGTGTGTGTGTGTGTGTGAGAGAGAGAGAGAGAGAGAGAGAGAGAGAGAGAGATTACCTTTGTATCTTGATAATTACTCTAATACCTTTTGAATATATTGATCACTCAAATACATAACCAAACAAGCTTTAACACTCCATCTCTTTCAGAAACTTAAAGCTTTAAGTTCCTCTACTTGATTTATCATTGATTTGGTACTTCATCTGGAACTTTATTCTTTTAATCATGATACTTGATATAATATTATTGATAGACACCATCATCATAGGTTGCTTAACTAGAGATTATCAGGGACACCATCGAACATCATTTTACATTATGTGTTATCAACATCAAAAGCATATTCTCCACCAAGGTAGATGTACTTGTAAGCACATCGATCCATATTCTTCACCTATTTATTATGATAACATATCTCTCTGAGAGGTGAAGAAACATAAAACACGGGTAAAATATTGAAGTGGTTAAACACCCCCTCATAAGTATAGAGAGTATACTTTACTTCCTATTGAGGTAATACTTCTACCTCTTTGGAATTGTCAAAAAGGAGGGAAACAAAAGATATATAAATAGCACAAACACATATACCACATTTAAAATGAATCAGTTACATGATAAATAGGTGTAAAAAAAAGCACAAAGAGAGGCACAAATAAGTAGGATATAAGATCATACTTCTCCCCATGATGGACGACATGTTTATTGAGAAGCTTGTTGCATTGGAGCCCGGTATGCATGCTCAACATGGCTGCTCCAATCTAATATCCTCTTTGTCTTGGAGATTATAATTCCTCGATCTATAATCTTTTGATGGCTTGTGACTCTTGAAAATAATCACAAGATTTAAAGTTGGCATAATAATAAGTCTTGGCCAATATTCTATATAAACTTCCCCTTTAAATATCTTTCGTAGACAGACTTAAACACACACTTAGTAGAAAAATAAGTATAATGAAGATGTGACAATTCAACACATGTTAGAAGATTAACTGGAGTTTTTTGAGTTCATTCTCTATCAAGTGACCTACCTTTTACCAAATTATGGGTAAGCTTTAAAGTAATTTTTTCTTTGAGTCAAACTCAATTTTATTTGAATCTCTCTAACTTGAGATGCAATTTTGGAATCTATTGATAACACTGAAATTTACCGTATTTTCGACTTCGATTTCACATGCATTCTAGTTGTTTTATTGTTATTTTGTTGTGTTATTGCTATGTTTTCCTTTGTTTTCAGGTTATTACTTTAATCGGAGCCCCGATCGAGAAAAGGAGTGAAAAAGAGCTAAAAACCCTAAAATTCAGCATTTTGCACTCGTGGCCTACCCCATGGCTGGCGCCACAAACTCTGCCATGACGTGTCCAAGCTCAACTTCCCTCAACTGCCACGTTCCCCACTACTTCCACTAAGGCGCCTCAAAATGGCCTTGTGGCGGGCGCCACAAAAGGAAAAGTTTTCCCTCCCATTTTCAAGTTGAAGGGCATCCTTGTCATTTCCATCTTTTTACTTGCTTATAAATAGAAACTCGAAATCACTTTTACAATCATCCAAACTTAGAGCAGAGGAAAACTCAGAGCAACTTTGTTTCACTTAGGCATATATTCAGTATTATAAAGTGGTAATCGCTTCGCATTAGAGTGTTACCACAATTGTGTAATCAAGTCTGCGATAGAGTTTGTAATCGAGTTTGGAGCACTTCGGAAGGAAGTTAATCCTGCCGCCATTTTCATTTCCGCTTTGCAATTTACTCAACCCTCCGATTGGAGCAGGTTTTTATTACTTGTCTTTATCTTATTTGTTTTCCCGCACTCGCTTTACTTTATTTATTCTCGCACTCGCTTTACTTTATTTATTTCTCGCACTCGCTTTACTTTATTTATTTCTCGCACTCGCTTTAAATTATTTATTTCTCGCACTCACTTTAAATTATTTATTTCCTTGCACTCGCTTTAAATTATTTACTTTCCGCACTCGCACTACTTTTATTTACTTTCCGCACTCGCACTACTTTTATTTACTTTCCGCACTCGCACTACTTTTATTTACTTTAATGCACTTTTACTTTACCATGTCTAACTAAATCTATAAGGTTAGAATGTAAGGATCGTAATTGAACCGATAATCCGTACAATTGTTCGTAGAAACACTTAAAGGCTATTTTAACTTTCAACTTAAGTTTTCCCGCACTTCAATTCCGTTGGGTAAGATCGAAAGCCGTCCAACGTCTTTTTAAACTTAATTGTTTTTAACTATTTCAAAAACAGCGAAAGCGCTTTATTTAGTTCATTAGGAGTTTTTAACTTAAGAAGAAAAGAGATTTTAAAACTATTTTCGGACGCGTTAATAAGTTTAGAGTCTGGTTCGTGAGAACCTCTTTTGGTTAAGAAATCCAGGTTATAATACTTTTCAACTTAGTCAACATACTATATTTCTTAAAAATAGGTTTACTACTCTAACGCAATGCGCGCCTTTTTATAAGTGACAATAAGAGGGTTTGATTAGGGAGTACAACTCGGTTCTGAATACGCGAAAGCGACAGTTCCCGTTAAATTAGTTCTTTTCAAAGTAGGGAACACTGCCCATAAGTAGCTCTATTAGCAAGTACTTGGATTATTAATTGATTACGTGAATTACATTCGACCCTGTCTTTATTAATTAAATTTATTTCAATACTTTACTTTTCATCGCACACTCTAAAAACACCTATTTTGATTGCCTTTGATAAACACCATAACAATAGATAACGATAGATTGACACTTGGTCTCTGTGGATTCGACAATCTTTTATATTACTCTGACGCGTTCGTATACTTGCGAAACACCGCATCAAGTTTTTGGCGCCGTTGCCGGGGACCAATTTCGTCAAATTTCATTTCCCTGTTGTTATATCGTTTAGACTTAGGCTATTTCCCGCCGGTCAATGCGAAGAATTCACAGCACCGGAAGTTTAAGCTTAGTATACCCTCTGGCGGAACCTGAACGTTACGCTCGCGCACGTTTATTCTTTCATAGAATTAAGAGAGCTATGGCCGAAAATCAAAACCAAAGACCTCTTAAGGACTTCGCTCAACCATCTAATGAAGAACCTAGTTCTAGTATAGTAAACCCAACCATCCCAGCTAATAATTTTGAACTTAAACCATCCCTGTTGCAACTAGTGCAACAAAGACAATTCGCGGGTCTCGCTACTGAGAACCCAAACCAACATTTAAAAGTATTTCTTCAATTAGCAGACACTTTTAAAACCAATGGAGCTTCTCCTGAGGCAATACGTTTAAGATTATTTCCTTTTTCCCTCAGAGATAAAGCCCTATCATGGTTAGATTCCCTTCCACCCAATTCCATTACGACTTGGGATAACCTTAGAAGAGTTTTTCTTGCTAGATATTTTCCCCCGATTAAGACCGCCGTTCTTCGAAACCATATAACTAGATTTACCCAAAACCAAGGAGAATCGTTGTTCGAAGCTTGGGAGAGATATAAAGAGTTGTTACGAGCATGCCCACATCATGGTTTAGAAAATTGGTTAATCATTCAAACCTTCTATAATGGACTTCACTATAACACCAAGATGACCATCGATGCTGCCGCAGGCGGTGCTCTGATGAACAAACCTTACCCTGAAGCTAGTGCCCTCATCGAAGATATGGCTCAAAAGCATCAATCATGGGGAGTCGAACGAGCGACAGTTGAGAAAAAGGATGCCCAAGGAGGAATGCATGAACTAAGCTCTATAGACATGATGCAAGCTAAAATGGAAGCATTAGCCCTTAAGGTCGAGCATATGTGCATAAACCCGAATACTGTAGCCGCAGTTTCGTCGGATTGTGAGATATTGAAGGAGAATTGCCATCCAAGGCGCAGCGGAATTTAAAAATTTCTCTATTTAGTGATCCTTACGAATGGGCATGATCAGTGATATAATCGTTACCTCTTGTGGCGATTCAAACCTTTGGTGCAGATCTCTTGTAACGATCAAAACCTTGGATACAAATCCACGGAGCGATCACGAACATTGAACGATGACAACGTCTCTACTCAGTCCACACGAACGGGTTCCTTCAATCTCAGTGCTAGCTGGTACGAATGAAGGCTTTGAGTGAGAGAGAGAGGGAAACGAAATTCCAAGTCTTCACTTGAGTTGAGTCTGAGTGGAGTGACAATGCTTCTACCCAAGGGGTTCTATTTATAGAACCACTTGTGTGGGCTTCAAGCTAAAAAGCCCACTTAAGTGTATTTTGGCTCATATCTCATAGTATGCCAAAATCACTTAAGTATTTGGTACCTTACCATATTTCGTATTCCACTTAAGTGCACCGTACCTTACGATGTTCCTTAGTTACTCTATCTCTCATCAATCCGTCCTTTGTGTGTGACCCTGTAGGTTTTCGCGACGTTGGCAATTATATTAAATCACGCATTTAACATAATAAACAGTGAGTGGTATCTAGCAACACATCACTGCTACCCAAGACACGAAAATGTCATGTGATCACAAAACCTCCTGTGATAATAATTATGTGTATAATTACCCCTTTGCCCTTATGTCTATATTGAACACAAGGTATAGACCGTGTCATCCTTGTCCAGTTCAATATTGGGTCCATAGACATTTATCCTATTACGCAGGATGGGCAAATTCCATCTAGGACACTCATGTCCCTCAGCATGCTTTGTGGAGTACCCATCAACTGTCTTTATGGTTATCCAGTTACGGACAACGTTGGATCAGCAATAAAGCACTCGACTCTACATCTAGGATCCATAGTGGTTTCAGGTCGAAGAGTGGTATACACCATTATCACCATGAGAATAACTTATGACACTTTGCATAACTTTATATATAGTATTCTCATAGCGGGTCAATCCGGTATAAATATTACTCTTAATATTCATACCTATGTTTAAGACTTGATAACTCTTTATCCATGATCCATGAGATGTGATCATCAGTCTACAAACATAATAGCCTCAATGATTTAATGTTATTCCACTTCACAATAAAGCTCGACTACGGATACTTTAAGAATAGTGTCCTTATGTTTAATGTGTTCTCATGATCAAGTCACACTTGATACATTAATCAGACTATCTATTCCAGGGACTTTATTAAACAACCATAATAAAGAAAAAGCCTTTTATTATTAATAAATAATTCGATACAAGTACCAAAAGTATTGGCCTCTAGGGCTTACACCAACAGATATGTGGGACCAAAGGACACCAATCTGCAGAATGCAGTCTATTAAACGAAACCCACTCTGAGCAAGTGAACTACACCCAAGGAAACCCATATTCGAATACCTATAACCCTGGATGGAGGAATCACCTGAACTTCTCCTATAAAAACAATAACCCTATCCAAAATAATGCACCTCCGAAACCTAACTATCAAGCCCCAAGATCAAATCAACCTATGCAACCTGTGCCACCAAAGCCGAGCCTTGAGAAAATTATGGAAAATTTTATCACCGCTCAAACCCAACAAAACAAGGAGTTCATGAATCAAAACATTCATGTTAACGAATTGATTACTCAGTTAGGAACCAAGGTTGACCAAATAGTTACTCATACCAAGATGCTTGAAACCCATATCTCTCAGGTCGCTTTAAACCAAGCCCCTCAGACTACACCTGGAGGACAATTCCCTGGACAACCTCAACAAAATCCGAGAGGACAAGCCAATGCCATTACCATATGAAGTGGGAACGCTTATGATGAGCCACCAAACCCTAGATTGAGTGAACCCGAAACTTCTAAGGAATGTACCAAGCCCCCGGACGAAGTAAAGGAACCAGAGGAATCTGAAAACCAGGAAGGTCGAGAAAAAGGAGAAGAACCTAAAGATAAAACTTACGTACCACCCCCGCCATATAAACCACCTATACCATATCCGCAAAGACTCAAACAAACCCAGATCAATAAACAGTATCAAAAATTTATTAAAGTTATAGAAAAACTTCATGTAGAAATCCCTTTCACATAAGCCATCACCCAAATACCTTCTTATGCAAAGTTTCTCAAAGACATCCTTACCAACAAACGTAGACTTGACGATCAGAAGCCTTTGGAATGTAATGCTATTTCCGAGGACAAATTAACAAAGAAAGATAAAGATCCTGGAAATTTCTCCATTCCTTGCCTTTTGGGTAATCATGTCATCGAAAAAGCTTTTCTAGACTTAGGAGCTAGTGTGAGCCTAATGCCTTTAGCAGTTTGTGAGAGGTTAAACTTAGGAGAATTACAACCCACTAAGATGTCACTTCAGTTAGCCGATAGAGCTGTTAAGTATCCGATAGCCATTTTAGAAGATGTCCCTGTTAGGATAGGTCAGTTATTTATCCCTACTGATTTTGTTGTCATGGACATCAAAGAGGACAATGATATACCAATCCTTCTAGGTAGACCATTCTTATCGACTGCAGGAGCCATAATAGATGTCAAGAAAGGAAAGTTGACATTTGAAGTAGGTGACGAGAAAATAGAATTTATACTTTCGAAATTTCTTATGGCACCTGTGATGGGAGACTCGTCTTATGCCTTAGATATCATTGATGAATGTGTTAGAGAATTAGAACAAAAAGAAATTATAAAAACAATTAAGTTACCATCAACTCTCATAAGGGAAGATGATGACTTTAAGAAACCCTACATCGATGATAACCTTTACGAATGTTTATCCCTTACTCCAGATCCTACGCCATGCCCTAAGAAACCAACCTTAGAACTTAAGGAACTGCCTAAGAACCTGAGATATGAGTTCCTCGATGAAAAGATGAACCGTCCAGTTATAGTCAGTGCTACCTTGAGCCAAGAGGAAACGAACCAACTTTTAGATGTTTTACGAAGATATCCCTCAGCCTTAGGATATAATATCTCTGACCTGAAAGGTATAAGCCTATCCGTATGCATGCATCGGATTTCGCTCGAAGAAGATTTAAAACCCTCCAGGGAACATCAGAGAAGAATAAACCCTATAATGAGTGATGTTGTTAAAAAGGAAGTTCTTAAGTTACTTGAGGCAGGTATCATCTACCAGATCTCTGATAGTAAGTGGGTGAGCTCTGTGCATGTAGTACCTAAAAAGGGAGGCATCATAGTCGTGCAAACCGATAAAGGCGAACATGTAGCAAAATGTTTAAAAGGAGGATGGCGGATGTGTATAGATTATAGAAAATTAAATAAAGCAACTAGGAAGGATCATTTCCCTTTACCATTTATAGACCAAATGTTGGAGCGTCTAGCCAGACACTCTTACTTCTGTTATCTAGATGGATACTCTGGATTCTTCCAAATACCTATCCACCCCGAAGATCAAGAAAAACTACCTTTACATTCCCTTATGGAGCTTTTGCCTACAGACGAATGCCATTCGGCCTTTGTAATGCCCCAGCTACTTTCCAACGCTGCATGATGTCAATCTTTGTAGATTACCTAGATGGTATCATGGAAGTGTTTATGGACGATTTCTGGGTTTGCGGATTTGATTTCCACAATTATCTTGCTAACCTTGAGAAAATCCTGGAGAGATGTGTGGAGGTGAACCTCGTGCTAAACTGGGAAAAGTGTCATTTCATGGTAACCGAAGGAATAGTTTTAGGACATATAGTTTCCGAAAAAGGTATAGAGGTAGATAAAGCAAAAATAGAAGTTATAGAAAACCTAAAACCCCCAAAAACCATCAGAGAAGTCCGAAGCTTTCTTGGACACGCTGGATTCTACCGGCGTTTTATTAAGGACTTTTCCAAAATAACTAAACCTTTAACTGGACTTTTAATGAAAGATGCTGAATTCATTTTTGATGAAAAATGTAATGACACATTTAATCTTTTAAAGCAAGCGTTAATCTCAGCACCCATTATGAAACCACCTGATTGGTCAGAACCTTTTGAGATAATGTGCGATGCTAGTGATTATGCAATTGGAGCCATTCTAGGACAAAGGAAAGATAAAAAATTACATGCCATTTATTATGCCAGTAGAACCCTAGATGCTGCCCAACTTAACTACGCAACAACTGAAAAATAATTACTCGTTGTAGTTTTCGCTATAGACAAATTTAGATCTTATCTAGTAGGAGCAAAAATTATAGTTTACACCGATCATGCTGCCATTCGTTTCCTATTAAGTAAAAAAGATGCCAAGCCCAGGTTACTCCGATGGATTCTATTACTACAAGAGTTTGATTTAGACATAAGAGATAAAAAAAGGCACTGAAAATGTAGTAGCCGATCACCTTTCTAGGCTAGAACATCTAAAACCTAAACTAGTACCCATAAATGATGATTTCCCCTATGATAGACTGATAGCTAGAGTAGAAACCATTGAAGATAATAACCTAGACCTTTATGAGCACCCCCAAAATTCCTTAGCAATAAGTAACATACCCTGGTATGCGGACTTCGTTAATTACCTAGCTGCTGATATAGTACCCCCCTGATCTTGACTACCACCGCAAGAAGAAATTCTTCCACGATGTGAGAAACTTCTATTGGGACGAACCACTCCTTTTCAAAAGGGGTAAAGATGGCATTTTTCGCTGTTGCGTTCTAGAAGAAGAGGTAAATAATATTATCGAGCATTGTCATTCTGCACCTTATGGTGGACATGCGAGCACCTCTAAGACATACGCCAAGATTCTTCAAGCTGGCCTATTCTGGCCTACCATGTGGCGTGATGTCTATGCTTGCATTGTCAAGTGTAATAGATGCCAACGCACTGGAAACATTTCAAGGCGTGATGAAATGCCTCTAAGAAACATTCAGGAAGTAGAACTCTTTGACGTATGGGGTATAGATTTCATGGGACCCTTCCCACCATCCTTAGGAAACAGGTATATCTTAGTAGCTGTAGACTATGTGTCTAAGTGGATTGAAGCTATAGCTGCACCCATAAACGACACTAGGGTAGTGATTATACTATTTAAAAACTATATATTCCCTAGATTTGGAACACCACGTTTAGTCATAAGCAATGGAGGATCACACTTTATATCGAGAATATTTGACAAACTTTTAAGAAAATATGGAGTTAGGCATAGAGTAGCAACATCATACCACCCACAGACTAGTGGCCAAGTAGAAGTGTCCAATAGGGAGATAAAACAAATCCTAGAGAAAACTGTTTCTATTTCTAGGAGAGATTGGTCTCAAAAGCTACAAGAAGCATTATGGGCCTATAGAACCGCTTTCAAAACCCCTATAGGAACTACTCATTACCAACTAGTTTATGGAAAATCCTGTCACTTACCGTTCGAATTAGAGCATAAGGCCTATTGGGCCATTAAAACTTTGAATTTAGACTACCTAGCCGCTGGAGAAAAGCGTACCCTAGACATTCATAAATTAGAATAACTTAGGCAATCGGCCTACGAGAATGCAAAAATATATAAAGAGAGGAAAAAAGCCTATCACGACAAAAGAATAATAAAGAAAAACTTCAATATAGGCGATCCTGTTCTCCTTTTCAACTCTAGGTTACGACTCTTCCCTGGAAAGCTACGTTCAAGATGGACTGGTCCTTTCGAAGTATCCAAGATTCTGAGATCCGGAGCCGTGGAAATCAAGAACGAAACCTGTAGTCTATTCGTTGTAAATGGACAAAGACTGAAGCTCTACGAAGGAGGAGACATTCCAGCATACTACTCAAGCCACAATCTGATTGATCCACCAATTCCTACCACTACAGGTGTATAAATTCTAATTGTCAAGCTAATGACGTTAAACAAGCGCTGTGTGGGAGGCAACCCATGGTTTTTCTTCCATTTTACTTTTTTCGCATTTATTTAATTTAATTTTGTTTTATTTTATCATATTTTGCATTGAGACTAAAATTTGAATGGTTTGTATTTTCAGGATCATTTTCTTAACTTTTACAGGATGCAGGATTTCGATGACATGCACGTGGCCTATAGAGATAATGCTCAAAGAGAGCGCTACATCGCTCTGTATCAGCGCCCTATGGCACCCACACGTTATCCTGATCAGCACTGTATGGAGGCACTGGGTATCGAGCCGAGTATCCGATTCCTTAGCCACCAACTTCACTGGGACGAGTTTGCTGATGACTTGAGTAACACCTACAGGAACCTGACACTAGAGTTCCTGAGTTCATTCGACTATGACCCATACTCTGGACCAGATGGGTATGCTGCTTTCAGGCTCTTTGGAGTTGAGTACTCCTTCAGCCAGAAAGAGTTCAGCGACTTATTGGGTTTCCAGACCACTCCTGATGCTATCCCGGAGACACCTATGGGATATTTTCTGGGTAAGGAGGTGGAGAAGTTTTGGAGTGATATATCGGGTGGCAGAAGCCAAGATCCATCTACGCAGTTGTCTCATGTTATACATAACCCCGCCTTCAGATACTTTCAGATGATATTAGCACATTCCTTCCTGGGAAGACCGGATGCAGAGACACTACTGAGTGAAGAGGATATCTTCCTATTATTTTGTGCATCCCAGTCTCGCCCAGTAGCATGTGGGAACTTTTTATTATACAGCCTCAGCGGTATCTCCAGATCTACCGAAGGAGTCATCCATGTTGGCGGAATCGTCACGCAGATTGCTGCCGCTTTAGGTCTGTCTTGCAAGCTGTTACATTTTCGGACCTACTGTGGGTACACTACCATGGACATCGACTTCTGTTTGACCAGAGGGTTGATGAGGAGAGCCTTTTTCCACCCATGTCAGTTCCGATTGCTAGTCGACAGCGAGGCTATCCACTATTTCACACTGCCAGATCCTATGATGACCAGTGTGCATGATCCAGCGAATTGGAGTTATGCTCTGGAGGGCCAGGGAGAGACCGTCGAGGAGCCGAGATCACCACCCATTGCGGAATACACGCCTACACCACCATCTCCTAGGATCACTGTTTTCTCTAATAATCTTTCATTGCAGACCCCCGACACCCGCACTCAGATTGCTGAGTGTCGTAGAGAGATCGCAGAGCTTAGACAAGAGGTGGTTGACCTCACTTTACAGATAGGAGTGTCTGATCTCACCCATGCTACTGAAGCCGACTGTCTATATCAGGAGATCGCAAAGCTCAGGCAGGAAGTAGCCACGCTCCATGGATCCACTCAAGAAGATGACATCCCTACTATATGATCTCACCATTCCATCTTATTTTATCTTTCTTTTATTTTATTTTTCTCGTATTTACATAACTCATCTTATATTATCGCATTTGGAATATTATATAAACTACATCTATACATCTATATTTCTATTTTTATCTATATATGTCTTATGTTTGTTTTA